>NC_135504.1:125714562-125792062 GCF_052857255.1 Amblyomma americanum
AAGTGGCAAATTTGTTTATGTTATCTGGACGACGTTGTAATTTTTGGCAAAACGTTTAGTGAGCACAACCGCCGTCTGGATATTGTGCTTGATTGCATGGAACGAGCTGGCCTTATCCTCAATTCCAAGAAATGTCATTTTGGGAACCGTGAAACAATTGTTCTTGGTCATTTAGTTGATAAAGAAGGTGTTCGACCAGATCCAAAGAAAATTGAAGCTGTCAAAAGTTTTACGGTGCCTCAATCAGTGAAAGAGCTGCAGAGTTTTTTAGGGCTCTGCCCGTACTTTCGACGCTTTATAGCTAGGTTTGCGGACATCGCTTACCCACTCACGTGTTTGCTGCATAAAGATGCACCGTTCAATTGGACCAGCGAATGTGACGCAGCTTTCCGGCATCTGAAATTTCTTTTGACCTCGGGCCCCATCCTACGCCACTTCTGCCCATCTGCACCAATTGAAGTGCACACTGATGCAAGTGGTATCGGTATCGGCGCTGTACTTATACAACGCCATGGTCACGATCAGCACGTGGTAGCATATGCCAGCCGTTCGTTGAGTAAGAGCGAAAGAAATTACACGGTTACTGAGCAAGAATGTCTCGCCGTTGTTTTCGCTGTACAGCGCTTCCGCTCCTATCTGTACGGGAATGCTTTCACCGTCGTGACCGACCACCACTCGCTTTGCTGGTTAGTGAGTCTTCGTGACCCCTGTGGCCGGCTTGCTCGATGGGCTTTGCGCCTACAAGAATTTAATTTCACTGTTGTGCATAAAAGCGGCCGTAAACACTCAGATGCCGATTGTCTTTCCCGTTTGCCGCTTCTAACGACTGAGGACGACGCAGACAACTTTGATGAATACTTGTCGTCACTTTCACAAGCCTTCCCCGATCTTCAAGTTTTTCGAACTGAGCAACGCAAGGACCAAACATTAACCTCTTTGTTTGATGCCGCTCAAGATTCTGTAAAGAATACTTTTTGCATTCGCGACGGTTTGCTTTATAAGAAGAATTTCGCTTCTGGAGGAGCACGCATGCTTCTTGTCGTACCCGAAAGCCTACGCATCACAGTTCTTGAAATGATGCACGACGACGCCACGTCTGGGCACTTGGGAGTGACACGCACACTCCACCGCACACAACAACGATTTTACTGGCCTAACATGCGTTCAACCATCCAGCACTATGTAGCCAGCTGTGTGCAATGCCAGCGCTTTAAGCTGCCGACTTCAAGTCCACCGGGCAAATTGCGGCCAATCACACCTCCAACAGCCCCGTTTGAGCAAGTTGGCATTGACCTCCTTGGACCTTTCCCACGATCCTCTAAAGGAAATCGATGGATTCTTGTGTGCGTAGACCACTTAACCCGTTATTGTGAGACAGCCGCGATACCAGTTGCTACTGCGTCTGAAGTATCTAACTTCTTACTTCGATTCGTCATTCTTCGGCACGGCCCTCCTGCAGTTCTCATTAGCGACCGTGGACGTCAATTTACAGCGGACGTTGTTGAAGAACTTCTCCGCCTCAGCAGCTGCAGTTTTCGCCACTCCACGCCATATTATCCCCAAACGAACGGTGTGGTAGAACGCACTAATCGTACGCTCACCACCATGCTTGCCATGTACGTCGCTGCAGATCATAAGGACTGGGATGGCGTACTCCCGTTCATCACTCATGCGTACAACACCGCGCAACATGAGACAACTGGCTACAGCCCCTTTTACCTGCTCTATGCTCGCTCGCCTCGCTGCGGCCTTGACACCATGCTACCATTTTTCATCCACGATGAACCTTCTCTTGCGACCACACTCTGCAGAGCTGAAGAAGCTCGCCAGCTTGCCCGCGTTCGAATTTTATCTTCGCAAGAGCGTTCCAAGAACCGCTACGACGTCCAACACCAAGAAGTTTCTTATGTTCCTGGTGACATTGTGTGGTTGTGGACCCCTCTACGCAAGCGTGGTCTGTGTCAGAAACTGCTATCCCACTACACTGGACCATTTGCTGTGTTGGAGTGCATAAGTGACGTTAATTACGTTATAGCACGACTAACTGCTAGTGGTCGACGGTCACGCCAATCTCAGGTGGTGCATGTAGCCCGCCTCAAGCGATTCCATCCCAGACGGTCTGTTTAACTCGCCCGACGGGCATCGTCTGCGAGGAGGGAAATGTAACGTGCTTCCACAGAACCTCGACGGAAGAAGCAGAAGATGAAGGACTGTCCCGCGGAGAAAGAGGAAGAAAAAGAGAGAGCTGGAGGACGCTGCTAGGCTTCCTGCTTCCATCCTGCTTCGATCGGTCCCCTCTTTGAATAAACCCCCGTGCGTGCAAAGCACGTAACAATATATATATATATATATAAGAATGAACTAAGGGGCTCGTCTGACAAATACATTAAGGAAGCCAACAGTCACCGAAACCAAGGTGCACAGGTGGGGACCAATTATATATTGTCTTTTAATTTTTTTAATACTTCGATTATTCTGTCACTTCAAGAAAATTTCTTGTAAAGCAGCAGAAAAAACCGTGCCGCCGGTGCGATCCGAACCCACGACCTCCGAACATCGCGTCCGCTGCTCTACCAACTGGGCTACGGCGAGGGCTGTCCAATCTGCTGCTGTCGTGGCTATTCATGTCTATTGCGTGTAAGCGAACCTTGAGACTGTTCACCAGCGCCACCCTCATCCATAGCGGGGGACGTGGCACGTGCTGTATTAACGCGAATGTGACGTAGAACGTCATCTAACGGCGAGGGCGGAAACTGTGCGCGAGCCCTCTTTTGCTACCTATGACATCAAGACTGCCAGAACTGAGACCCCCGTTAAGCTATTTGCAGACAAGGTAAACGAAATTAGGGACTCGTTTGACAAACATATATATATATATATATATATATATATATATATATATATATATATATATATATATATATATATATATATATATATATATGTGGTTTTGTGTATGGTCACATGTTTAGGGCAATCCCGAAGGTGGAGTAAATTTCTAATAAGGGACTAATCACTCATTGGCATACACCCGAACGCAGCCATACGGCTACAATGAAAAGCTAACAGCTTTCTCAGAAACTTCATTGTGAAAGAAAAATTCTTCCGTGAGGCTGCGTTATTGCCGTGTACATTTGCTATCAGGTGTACGTCATGAAGCGGTGTATGGACAAGATCCTTTTTCGTCCTGATGAGCAACCAAAACTTTCTCAATTGCATGCAAGAGGGCGAATCACACTAGCCGATATTACGAATATGGCCACCGGTTGGATTTTGTATCCGCCTAGACGTACCGGGTGCAAATTTTACAGCAAGTATATTTTTTTCATTGTACTGTGGGAGGTTTTGTGAATGTGAGCGTTGTCAGGGACACACAACATATAGTGCACGTGCCCTCATTACACCCAAGGCGCACTTCACTGTCATCTCTAGTGAAAATGCACTTCTTTTGTAGTTTACCTCGGAAGCATTCACAGCGTAGAAACCGCTCACACAACTTACTTGTGTATCTTGGCCTTAGAGTCGTGCGGTACGTCACTTTTCCTGTCGCTGCAAGTAGGGTAAAAAATACATCATTAAAGACACTGTAATACAGGTTATATCATACAATTATAGATTGTAGAAAACAGGATATGAAACCTGCTTCTGTTAACGGCGAACAAAATAAGTTCGAAATTGAACCACACAATTTCTCGGGGCATTCAAGACCAGATAATACGACACTTAAAAATTTCTGTTCAGTGGTCTAATAACTCGCTAGCTTCGCCGGAGACCTGAAGAAATGTGTTATCAGAATTGGCCTAAAAGGGGGAAAATAGGAAGCATCCACCCTACCCTGATTTGTTTTCCTCTGTGCTTCTATGGATCACTTCTATCAATGGATCACTTACCGCTTCTAATATTTGCCCTAGCTTGTTTGATTACATTGCCGGATTTGCGGAAATCTAGAACACCGTGCTCCCACATACACAATGTATTTCACTGCGTAACTAAAGGAAAAAGCTACCGGAAGAAAAGAATCAAATAGATAACCACCGTCCTAAATGTGCATGATGCTTACGCAGTTCATCAAATCAGACCGCCTGAGCGCCCACCCATTTTTTTAACTTTCCGCGCGGAAAGGAGGAGAGTCAGAAGGCATTTTTTATTGCGAGAAAATTTCTCGCTCAGAGAAGAAGCGATCACTTCCACCTCTTCATCAGTCCTGCGCAGATTTATATCACTATTTTCTTTACATGCAGATTATTTTTATAGGGTATTGACAGCACAGGGAGTAAAATACTTCATATCAGCCCCAGCTTGTAATTGTTGTTAATTTGACTACTTTCTGCGGAGTTAAATACCATTATCGTCATTACGCTTTGCATCCTGAGAATTTAGTCTTAATTGGCAGTTAATTAGAATGATAGCCGAATTTAACCCAGTCGAACTTGACCATGAAGCATGAACAGTTCGTATCAAGAAAAATGCCCCAATTTTTTGAGCCAGCCAGTCGTGCATTTTTCACCTTAGAGCGCCAAAAGCACGCAGGGCAAGTTTGAATAAAGGTGACGAGCACATACTTCCTGCTGTCTAAGATGCAAGGTTTAGGAGGCTCATGACTGGGTGTATAGTGGACTTAGGAAAAGCGGCAACCAACCTGACATTTCTTATTCGGGGTTATAGTTTACAAAAAGCACATTTTTTTTAATCAGCACTGTCTTCTGACTGCGGAGATAGCTCGCGACCTGCTCAACGAACAGCTATGCATACCTACAACGTGTGGCAACGAAAATTCATTCCAAGTTACGAATGCCGGTAAAGGTAGATAAATCACTTACCGAAGTCGTGCTTTTAGTGCTGTTAGCACTACTAGGCGCATTCTCCGATTTTGAGCAAACCTGTCTTAAGCCTGTCTTAAGCTGGCCCACATGCCCACCTGATTTTGGACAACGTGCCAGGTGTGTACATCTGGCAGACCTTCATCTGTGGGAAGGCCTTCAAGGTAAGTGCCTTCAAGGTAAAAGCCTTTGGGGCAAACGCCTTTTGGTAAAAGCCTTTAGTCCAAAGACCTTTAAGTGAAAAGCTTTATAGTAAAGGCCTTTAGGGCGAGGGTCTTTACTTATAGGCATTTGGCCTAGAGAGTGTAAATTCCTTTAGGTAGAAGGCTTTAGGAAAAAGCTCTTTATAGTAAAAGCCTTTCGGTCGAATGCCTTTACCACGTAAGGACTTTTAATGCCCACCGTAACAAATTCTACTGCACTATATTACGCGCTTAGCCATGATAACCCGCATGCTATTTCGTTTCCCTACATGTGCCAGGTTTTCTCACTGCATGCGTGCGAACCAGAAAAGTGGGAGCTTACTCTCGTCAGTTTCGTAGTCATCTGCAAAAGACGCCAGAAGAAAAAAAGAGCAGAGGTCATGTAGAAGTATTGATCTTCGTCGTCTTGTTGGTTGAAATAGAGCTGTCAACAGATGAAGGGTTGACCCTACGTACTAAAGGGATTCACAGCGCGCATGTGCACGGCCCTTGTAGGCCGCACCCTAACACATGATTCACATTTCTGCGGTCCTCAAACATACGCTAATGGTCCTGGCGGTGCTGGCCCGACGACTGTCAAGACGCGTCGTTGGAAGCAGCTGCTGGTGCGTTGCGGGAGCTAAAAGTCTGCGCGCTCCAAACTTTTGTAGCCGTCTGAACTGTGCGGTGTCACGATAGTTGCAACGCATGCACGAAACGCTCGTCGTAATGCGGCGCCGAGTCGTGCCAAACTCGCGGTAGCCACTAAAACTCCGCTTTCTGAGATGGACGTCTATTGCCTCGGTAAAAAACTTAAGGGTTGAGCTCTGTTTGTGCGCATATGCGCATTGCTGATAAAATCTAACATTTTCGGACAAAAGAATCACCGAGCTGCCGATCTAGCTGCTGCTGGAGAAAAGAAATTGGCTGTGGTTTAGCTCTGGTTAAACCTGAAGTGACGCGAGAGCTACATCTGCCTGGCTACGTTCTTCCATAAGCTTAAGGTTTTCCGTGCCGCTCTCTGTGACCAACCACGGGACCAGCCACAGCGCCGCCACGGAGCTCGAGGGGTACCACGCAGCTCAAGGGGTGCCACGCTGAAGGCTCTAAATGCTAGCGTAATGTAGCTATCGCTACAAAAACACGATCACCTTGCAGCTAGCTTTCCCCGCCGCGGTGGCTCAGTGGTTAGGGCGCTCGACTACTGATCCGGAGTTCCCAGGTTCGAACCCGACCGCGGCGGCTGCGTTTTTGTGGAGGAAAAACGCTAAGGCGCCCGTGTGCTGTGCGATGTCAGTGCACGTTAAAGATCCCCAGGCGGTCGAAATTATTCCGGAGCCCTTCACTACGGCACCTTTTCTTCCTTTCTTCTTTCACTCCCTCCTTTATCCCTTCCCTTACGGCGCGGTTCAGGTGTCCAACGATATATGAGACAGATACTGCGCCATTTCCTTTCCCCCAAAAACCAATTATTATTACTTGCAGCTAGCTCTCGTTCCAATCGCAACAGCCAATGCTGTCTTCAGTATTGAAGGAGCAACCCCACCAAGGAAAGGGACAAAATCATGCCGCGAAATCCCTTGCAAGTACCGGGTGTAAATATAAGTCAGTGCCAAAGAACAAACCGATGGCAGCATCTGCATACCTGGTGTTTCGCGCACGGTGTGTCACTAGGTTTATTCTTTGTTTTCTACAGATTATTCTTTAAAAACCTATGAAAGCTACAATAACGCGCGCTTTGCAGGTGAATTGTACCTAAATGCAGACATTATGTTCGTCGTAGTTTGTATTTGAAAAGCGATCAATTAACTCTTATTAACTATTTATCCTTTTATCTTGGGTTTGAGGACACAATACTACATGCCACAATCGAAGGCATCGAAGCGGAAGAGAACACAGTTCTTTGGTTTCACTTATGGAGTTTAACGTCCCAAAATTACTCAGGCTATGAAGAACGTCGTAGTGGAGAGCTCTGGATAATTTTGAGCGTCTGGAGTTCTTTAGCGTGCACCGACATTGCACCATCCGCATTGTGGTTCGAGTCAACGGAAGCTGCAATTATTTCCGGTAGGAAACCGGTAAAGCAAGCAACTCGCGAGATGAGCCGGAACTTGTATCGCCACACCTCACGCAATGAGACGCGTTTAAAGGCCAAAACCACAAAACAGCCGTGGTAGTGCGTCGGGTGAACCTGTGCTTTTCTTTTTCGACAGATTTTAGTCGTCAAGCTTAAGGCGCAGGCAACACTCATAGCACACAGCCACGACGTAAAAGAATAGCTGACCTGTTTCGAGAGTAGATTATAAGACTGACGCAGTGTTCAGCCCAGAAGCATAGTGGCAGCAATGCATCGGTGCGGCTGAATATACAAAGCGACAAGCGAGGCTGCCAGCTGTTACTGCCTCTTCCGGTCCGAAATAACCAGGAACGCAAAGGAGCGAGCCCTTATGTAGCATGCGTCTACATGACAAAGCCGTGTCAAGTGGGCGACTCGCAACTACCTAACGATGAGCGATGCGGGTCAGCTGCGCCTCTATCGTAATTTTCAATGTGAACGTGCTTTTCTCGCAGCCGAAATTCTGTTAGCTACTTCTGGCGCATGTCGCGCGTCTGTTTTGGCATCGGGTCATTTTCACGCATAATATCAGCTTCCATATCTCAGACCACCGTCCCAATTTAGACATCTTAAAAACTAGAATCGCCTTGAATGATAAATACCTGCTCTTTCTTCATATGTATTATTGTCCCTTCAAACCAAAAACCTAGAAGCCATTTAGGCAATGATAGTAGAACTACTACTATAATGCTATTACTGGTTTATGGTTTGGTTTATGGGGGCTTAACGTCCCAAAGCGACTCAGGATATGAGGTACGCCGTAGTAAAGGGCTCCGGGAATTTCGACCACCTGGGGTTCTTTAACGTGCATTGACATCGCACAGTACACGGGCTTCTAGAATTTCGCCTCCATCGAAATTCGACCGCCACGGCCGGGATCGAACCCTTATCTTTCGGGCCAGCAGCCGAGCGCCATTACCACTCAGCCACCGCGGCGGCCTATCACGCTATACTATTATTACAAAAGTGAAATTACTAAAAGATATCTATGGCTACTGCACAGCTACAATTGTCCTTCTTAAAATAAGCAATAAAATTCTAATAATGAAGGCTTTAAGGCTGGGAGACAAGATCTCGCCAGTGCTATTCGCCGCCTCTTGAAGACGCCTTCCGCGGCCAGGATTGGGAACTGTTGGGAGTAAGATTTAATGGCGAATACCTCAGTAACTTGCGAGTCGGCGATAAAATTGCCTTGCTGAGCTATTCAAGAGATGGACTGCAAAGCATGATCAGTGAGTTAGACAGGCAGAGCAGAACGGCGGGTCTAGAATTAACATCCAAAAAACCCCAGCAATGTTCAACAGACTCGCAATGGAAGAGCAGTCCACAATTGGTAGCGAGGTGCTGGAAATGGTAAGGAAATACTTTGGGCAGGTGATGACATCTGATTCGGAGCATGATGGAGAAATGGCTAGATTAATAAAATTGGAGTGCAGCGCATATGGGAGGTTCTCTCAGATCATGAATGGCAGTTTACCAATATCCCTCAAGAGAAAAGTGTACAACAGCTGTACCTTGCCGGTACTCACCTATGGGGCAGAAACGTGGAGGCTAACGAAAAGGGTTCAGCTTAAGCTAAGGACAACGAAGTGAGCCATGGAAAGAAAAATGATAGGTGTAACGTTAAGAGACAGAGAGCGGGCAGAGTGGGTGAGGGAACAAGCGCGTGTTAATGATATCCTAGTCGAAATCAAGAGGAAGAAATGGGCTTGGGCAGGGCATGTAATGCGAAGGCAAGATAACCGCTGGTCCTTAAGGGTAACGGAGTGGATTACAAGGGAAGGCAAGCATAGCAGGGGGCGGCAGAAGGTTAGGTGGGCGGATATTAAGAAGTTTACGGGCATTCGGTGGCAGCAGCTAGGAAAAGTAAGGGTTAATTGGAGACATGGCAGAGGCCTTTGCCCTGCAGTGGGCGTATCCAGGCTGCTGATGATAATGAAGAGTAGGAATATCTACTGCAAAGGCTATGTGTATCGTTCCGTACTATCCATTTGCAAATATCGCAGTCATCGATTTCAAGGCTTTTCAAAGAACCATCTACACAGCTCAAGGAAAAACATCCTTATAGACTGACTTTGCACAGTCCCGGCGGCTGCACAAGCTCGAAACGCGCAGGCTTTTATAGCAGCCGGCGCACAAGAGCTGATGCGGACGAAGCGCCGCCAGAAAATGGCCTTATCAAGCACCGCAACCGAAATAAAACTATCATCGACGACAGGCGAAATCAAGGAGTGGTACGGTCCCGGTATAGGAGTCCCTTCCTATGCGCCTTGCGCACTTTCTTTTCGTAAGCGCCCAGCTAGGTGGAACTGTACATAGTTTTCAATTTGGCTCCACGTTTTGTTTACTTATGTCCGTACCTGCACATCCTTAAGGGAATGTCAGGAGCTAAACGGATTTGTTTTCCGAAGCTTTATTGCATCTATAAAAGTCATAAGGTCCAAAGGGAGAGAATGGAGGTTTCCTCTCACAAGTCCGTTGGAACGCTGCCGACGCACCACGAGGCACATAACATTCCACACAAGTATCTCTTGGCGTTTTTACAATTTAGGGACACTGCAGCTGTCACCCTGGTTCTGTAACCGAGCTGTACCGAAAAGTAGTCGAAGAACAAGACACAGCTCCACGGTGACATTCTGAAGATATGTTCCTAAGTGCAGCTGGCAATGCTTCGGTCGATTTTTCACGGCGAAAAATGGGCGATGCCTGGAGTATTGAAGTGAGCTCAGTAATATTGCCGCTGATCTGCAGTGTTTGTTCCTTTTTCAAATCTGCCGCCACGCCACTTTATCGCTTTTTTTGCGACGCAAGACGCGACTAGATTTATCTCGATTGATCGCAGCCAAGCAGAGCTGATTCTACGCTGTTCCGGAATGTTCTAGTAACTTTGCGCCCTTGATTTCGAAAGTTCGCCATCAGGTTTAAATTGAGCACGGCCGATAGCGGCCGGCATTCTGTTCGACGACCGCGGAGCACGCTTGTCGCTTCGCCGCCGCCGAGTGATTCAGTCCAGTCTGGGCGAAAGTCAGCCCCAATAAACCGTTTTCTTTTAGAAGAACTTTTGTCTGCCTTCATCGCTCCTTCGACTGCCGTCACCAATACATGACAATAGCTCACAAGTCGCGAAAACAGTACTTCGAGCGGAGAGTTCAGAAGATGGCACAATTTCAGCTGGTATTCCAGCATACACTTCCAAAGATGTCATTGCTTGTAACTTACCAGTGAACGCTACGTTACATTACTCCCTATTTTTTTTTCGGTTTAAATGATAACACAAGGTCGGCATAATATTCAAATGCCTTTAAAACCTCCGGTAACTTTTCCGGCAGGTGTTTGCAAAATTAAAACAAAAAGACTTGTTCTTTTTTTTCTAGAACGAATAATAATAATAATAATAATAATAATAATAATAATAATAATAATAATAATAATAATAATAATAATAATAATAATAATAATAATAATAATCACCGCTGAATTAAATTTAGTGTATACTTCTACGCGGTGCTCCGTCCCGTCTAGTTCCATGTTACCTTACCTTTTGATGGAATTCCGAAGCTTCTAACTGGACGCAGATTTCTTACACATTCTACTTCCTTCATTAAACCCATTACAAGACCGCCTACGCTTGAAATTAACGAAATGTGGACATGAATGCCGTCCAAGGTTTGTTTCATGGAAGACAAGTGAACTACTCTCTCCAGTTGCATCCCGGTTGCAGGTACGTGTACCTTTCTTTGTTTTCAACGCAGCTCTCTAATCCTCTCCATCCACACTACTAATCATGGCCCAGCATTCAATATTTTGGCACAGTAGAAAACCAGCTTTGAAAGGGTTGGGTCTGAAGATTGGCTCAAAAATACTATGGTAGACAACAGCTTTAACCGGAGGAAAATGGACGGCTCAAACCGCACCAATTTTTAATAATAATAATAATAATAATAATTGGTTTTTGGGGACAGGAAATGGCGCAGTATCTGTCTCATATATCGTTGGACACCTGAACCGCACCGTAAGGGAAGGAATAAACGAAGGGGTGAAAGAAGAAAGGAAGAAAGAGGTGCCGTAGTGGAGGGCTCCGGAATAATTTCGACCACCTGGGGATCTTTAACGTGCACTGACATCGCACAGCACATGGGCGCCTTGGCGTTTTGCCTCCATAAAAACGCAGCCGCCGCGGTCGGGTTCAAGCCCGGGAACTCCGGATCAGTAGCCGAGCGCCCTAATCACTGAGCCACCGCGGCGGGTACCAATTTTTTACTTCGTTTTTACTTCGGTCATGCCGCCGACAGAGGTTTAATACATTCCGCACTGCAACGAAACATCTCCACAGCACTTCGGAAGAGTAGCAAATATGCCCTGTGCCCCAGCTAGACATAAAAAGGAAGAATAGGTAGCGTCCAAGGCGAGAGCAATCAGCTGAATCATATTGGTAGTCAAAAGACCCTCTAATCTTCGTTTTTTGCTTTTCATGTTTAAATTATTATTAATTTTAGTTAGCCTCGTACTTATACTTCCTTCTCGGGAATAAATTCCTAAGTTGCAGATAACCTTCAGAAATAGCTAGTTAAAATGTTTTTATCGAGATGCCATTTGCGTAGCTTTTTTTTCAGCGTTAAAAGAAAATCCGGAAGACACAATACCTACAACATGACTGCAGTGCTGCCTAAGGGCCCTCGCACTTGTCCAAAAATCCTGCGAGCGAATCTGCTTCGCTCACAGGAAAAAAAAAGTTAGCTATGGTTCAACCTGGCAGCTGCGTCAAGATGCAGACCACCAACCCTTTCTTGTTCCTCGTCCAGGTATCGCTTGGGTTGCTGCCGGCAATGACAAGGCCTCCACTGGCCTGCGATGCGCCGACGGACCGGCTTCAACTTCGCTGCGGCGTCCGTGAAAATCTGATACCACATCCAGCTTCAGTGGATCACCGTTACTACAGTGTCGTGGCCGTCGGCGGCGCTCTCTCGAAACCAGGAAACTCATCGCCAGCGGCACCAACATTTGGCTCTATAAATCAATGTACCGACCGTCTACTCGGCAGTGGGCACGGTAGCTGCGTCAAGATGCAGACCACCAACCCTTTCTTGTTCCTCGTCCAGGTATCGCTTTGGTTGCTGCCGGCAATGACAAGGCCTCCACTGGCCTGCGATGCGCCGACGGACCGGCTTCAACTTCGCTGCGGCGTCCGTGAAAATCTTATACCACATCCAGCTTCAGTGGATCACCGTTACTACACTGTCGTGGCCGTTGGCGGCACTCTCTCGAAACCAGGAAACTCATCGCCAGCGGCACCAACATTTGGCTCTATAAATCAAGGTACCGACCGTCTACTCGGCAGTGGGCACGGTAGCTGCGTCAAGATGCAGATCACCAACCCTTTCTTGTTCCTCGTCCAAGTATCGCTTGGGTTGCTGCCGGCAATGACAAGGCCTCCACTGGCCTGCGATGCGCCGACGGACCGGCTTCAACTTCGCTGCGGCGTCCGTGAAAATCTTATACCACATCCAGCTTCAGTGGATCACCGTTACTACACTGTCGTGGCCGTTGGCGGCACTCTCTCGAAACCAGGATACTCATCGCCAGCGGCACCAACATTTGGCTCTATAAATCAATGTACCGACCGTCTACTCGGCAGTGGGCACTGTAGCTGCGTCAAGATGCAGACCACCAACCCTTTCTTGTTCCTCGTCCAGGTATCGCTTTGGTTGCTGCCGGCAATGACAAGGCCTCCACTGGCCTGCGATGCGCCGACGGACCGGCTTCAACTTCGCTGCGGCGTCCGTGAAAATCTTATACCACATCCAGCTTCAGTGGATCACCGTTACTACACTGTCGTGGCTGTTGGCGGCACTCTCTCGAAACCAGGAAACTCATCGCCAGCGGCACCAACATTTGGCTCTATAAATCAAGGTACCGACCGTCTACTCGGCAGTGGGCACGGTAGCTGCGTCAAGATGCAGATCACCAACCCTTTCTTGTTCCTCGTCCAGGTATCGCTTTGGTTGCTGCCGGCAATGACAAGGCCTCCACTGGCCTGCGATGCGCCGACGGACCGGCTTCAACTTCGCTGCGGCGTCCGTGAAAATCTTATACCACATCCAGCTTCAGTGGATCACCGTTACTACACTGTCGTGGCCGTTGGCGGCACTCTCTCGAAACCAGGAAACTCATCGCCAGCGGCACCAACATTTGGCTCTATAAATCAAGGTACCGACCGTCTACTCGGCAGTGGGCACGGTAGCTGCGTCAAGATGCAGATCACCAACCCTTTCTTGTTCCTCGTCCAAGTATCGCTTGGGTTGCTGCCGGCAATGACAAGGCCTCCACTGGCCTGCGATGCGCCGACGGACCGGCTTCAACTTCGCTGCGGCGTCCGTGAAAATCTGATACCACATCCAGCTTCAGTGGATCACCGTTACTACAGTGTCGTGGCCGTCGGCGGCGCTCTCTCGAAACCAGGAAACTCATCGCCAGCGGCACCAACATTTGGCTCTATAAATCAATGTACCGACCGTCTACTCGGCAGTGGGCACGGCAGCTGCGTCAAGATGCAGATCACCAACCCTTTCTTGTTCCTCGTCCAAGTATCGCTTGGGTTGCTGCCGGCAATGACAAGGCCTCCACTGGCCTGCGATGCGCCGACGGACCAGCTTCAACTTCGCTGCGGCGTCCGTGAAAATCTGATACCACATCCAGCTTCAGTGGATCACCGTTACTACAGTGTCGTGGCCGTCGGCGGCACTCTCTCGAAACCAGGAAACTCATCGCCAGCGGCACCAACATTTGGCTCTATAAATCAAGGCACCGACCGTCTACTCGGCAGTGGGCAGGGCAGCTGTGTCAAGATGCAGATCACCAACCCTTTCTTGTTCATCGTCCAGGTGAGGAAATGCTACGGCAAATCATTTCATAGTAACAATGTCTGCTTGATACTGCTGCCATGCCCGCGGCCACTTGTGGATGTACTCTTGCGCATCTGTTTTTCACTGCGATTTCTTCTGTTACAAGGAGGTGACGTTGAATCTAACCCCGGCCCTGGGGACTCTTCGATTACCGATCAACTGAAGGCCATCGCGAATGATATTAAAGAAATAAAGGCGGAGAAAACTGTCACTAACCAGAAACTAAGCGCAATTGACAAGAAACTTGAAAAATTAACTGGCCTCGAAAAACAAGTATCGGCTTGCACAAAGAGAGTAGCTGAGCTCGAGAAAAACCTTGCAGCTATGACAAAAAAAATTGATGAACTGGAAAATAGAAGTCGTCGTTCCAACATCATTGTGTACGGCATTGAAGAAGATGCGAATGAATCTACTGAAACGCTGCTCCAATCTACTAAAGAAACCGTATTTGGGGGTCTGCTAGGACTGAATATATCAGGAATCGAGAGAATACACCGGCTCGGAAAACCAGACAAAGATGTTCCAACAAAATGCAGACCTGTAATCTTGAAACTTCTCGATTACCGCGATAAAGTCAGCATATTCAAACAATGCTTGAAATTGAAAGGTTCTGGCTTTTCTGTTAGTGAAGATTTTTCACGTGCTGTTCGTGATATCAGAAAAAAAAATCTGGGACCGAACAAAAGAAAATCGCGACCGCAAAGAAAAGGTATTCTTAACCTACGATAAAGTGAGAATAAATGGACAACTGTTTGCTTGGGATAACAACTGAAACGACATTGTGGAAATGGAAACAAAAAACGAAAGACCGCAACAAGAATCTCGAACGACCAGAAGCAAAAGCCGATTACCTTCCTCAACTTGAATGCACGCAGCATAGCTAATAAGGTACCTGAACTAGAGGCTATTTTGCTGGCTATCGAGTCTGACATCGTAACCATCACTGAGACATGGTTACATCTTGGCATTTCAGACTCCGAATTTGTCCCACCCGGATATACAGTTATTCGCAAGGATAGACAATCTAGAGGTGGGGGCGTGGCAATTATTATACTCCATCATGCCGGAAGTGGCAGGTGTTGAGGCTGTATGGTGCAAGATCCATTTAACCGATAGCGTTGTTCACGTTGGAGCTTTCTACAGGCCTCCAAATTCCGATGCAATGTATCTTGACCCGTTGTTCGGCTACATGCTTAGATAAACTCCCGGCAGCAAAATTGTGATGGCTGGGGACTTTAATCTACCAGATATTAACTGCAAATCTCTTAGCCCCGGAAATGCTACAAATCACCTCATGATAGATTTCTTGTTCACGTTCAACCTTACGCAGATTGTCGACACGCCGACTCGTGTTCATAACCAAACCAGTTCTATTCTAGACCTATTCTTCGTTAGCGATCACTTTCCAAACAGTGCCATAACAATAGAAACACTTCAAGGGCTATCAGATCATGAATTAATAGTGTGTAAATTGCCTATAACTAACCTTGTTAGTCCGGATCGTACTGAAAAACGTGTCTTCGCATAATAGGGCCAATGATGATGCTGTTATGACTTATCTCGTTCATGAATACGAGAAATTTTCCCATTTATGTCTAGATATGCAGTCCAGTATTGACAGCGTCTGGCAGTTTTTTTCAAATCTTGTTATGCATTGCATGGAAAGCTTCGTCCTAACAGTTCGAAAAGTTGTAAAAAACCTCAATTCCTGGATCACGCGTAAAATAACTCATATTAAACGAAGGATCAAAAGACTCAGACAGCGGAACAAATTTCGCTCCATTCCTGACTACAACCGTCGCCTTAATTCATTAAATAGCCAACTTAAACATGCAACTCGAAATGCAAAAGAACATTTCTGCAACACTACATTACAAAACTTTATTAAAACTGCGCCAAGCAAATTTTGGCGTTACTTGAGCACAAAGCAAAAGATAAGATTTCCCATGTCATCTCTGGATGGCAAACTTAATGCAGATTCGTTCAACAAATATTTTCAATAAGTCTTCACTGTTGATAAAAACCACGTTGGCCAGACTGCGCCACAACACTATGGCCATGAGCATCTCGTTGGTACACCTACAATTTCTGAGGCTGGTGTGCTATCCTTGCTTCTAAATGTTGATGAAAAGAAAAGTAGCGGCCCAGATGACATTCCTAATGGTTTTCTAAAACGTTATGCCGAGCCTTGTAGCAAATATGTCTTCTCTTCCAGAAATGAATTCGTGAATGTTGTATTCCCTCTGAATGGAAAATCGCCAAAGTAATCCCTGTCCACAAATCAGGTGACAAACACTCCCCGAATAATTATCGACCCATATCTCTGACATGTACATGTGGGAAAATTCTGGAACACATTATCCTAAAATTTCTGACTCAATACGTAGAAGCTAAAAAGCTAATTCAGCGTTGCCAGCACGGTTTTAGAAATGGTCTATCCACTATAACACAACTTGTTGAATTCGTGCATATCTTGCGCAAGGTATTAACAATCAGTCGCAATTCGATATAATTTTCCTTGACTTTTTCAAAGCGTTCGACCGAGTGTCGCACCAAAAATTGATGTATAAACTCAAGCATTTAATTGGTGATGGTCCCGTGGCAAAATGGATCAGCAGTTTTTTGTCTGAACGTTGTCAATTTGTTCAATTTGACGGACATACCTCCGACATTATTCCCGTGGTATCTGGTGTCCCCCAAGGATCTGTACTGGCGCCTCTTTTACTTTTGCTAATTATTAATGATATAACTAACCAAAATGAGGTACAAATGAAACTTTTTGCTGACGATTGCGTTCTTTATCATGAAATTAAACATCAGTCTGACCAGATCAGACTAAACAGCGCTTTGAATAAAGTTTTTCAGTGGTGTCGTGATTGGAGTATGGTCATTAACAAAGACAAGACTGTTTCTATGTCCGTCACAAAGAAAAAAATGCGTTTAAGTTCACTTATGGTTCTTATAACACTGCGCTACGAACTGTTACGGAATATCGATATCTGGGCATCCTTATCTCATCCGACCTGAACTGGACAACGCACCTTCAGTATGTAGCAAATAAGGCAATGAACATGCTGTTTTTCCTCAAACGTGCCTTGAAAACCTCGCCTCCCGAGATAAAGCTTCTGGCATACACTAAACTTATACGCCCGGTATTAGAATATGCTAACATTACATGGTTTCCGTATACAGGCACTAGCGTAAGCGCACTGGAAAGTGTGCAGCGAAAAGCAGCGCGATTTATCTATAACCAGTACAGGCGCACAGATTCACCTACTGAACTTTTGCATCGCGCAGGACTACAGTCTTTATCTATCCGATCGAAACTGCACCGCTTGAAATTCCTATACTTCGGCACAATTCATTTAAGCTTAACTCTGAAGACTTCGTCAATACAAGCCACTCTAGAATCACCCGCCGCAAACATCCTCTTACACTTGAAGAATTTTTTTGTTGCATTAACACATTCTATTTTTCCTTTTTTCCGTGAGCAGTGCGCGAATGAAATACCCTTGACGCTTCGATTGTAATGCAGCCGACAGTCCACAAATTTTCGGAGCTTGCCTAGCTGAGTATGCTACCACGAAACTGACTAAATATTCTTAAAATGTTCGTGATATATACTGTGTTCTGTATAACTGATTACCCCGAATTTGCTTGTTCTTGTCTTGATTTAAGTAGACCCATCCTTATTATTGTACAACTGCTTACTGTTCTATAATTGTTTTTATCTAGAAGATGGGTATTTTTTGACATCCGCCCACCCCTGTAAAAACCCCGGTTGGGGTTGACTGTATGTTGAAAATAAATAAAATAAACGTAGTTAGACAAGCGCACGCTCGGTTAAGGTAAGCACACGCAACCCTGTATCGGTCGTGGTCAGAGTCAAAAGCAGCCGAACTCCTTTCGCTCGCCAGATTTTTGGACAAGTGTGAACGGGCCTCAAGTTCCCAAAACGCGTGTCAGTCCGCTTCTCTCTACAGCGCTCTCCCGGGCGGAATCTTGCGTGCGCACCGGATGCGAGATCTGTGCACAGATAGTCTATAAATTGTCGGTAGACTATCCATAGACTAAATTCTACAACAGCCTTATAGTCATTAAGTACTCTATTGATATTTTTAGCCTACAGATAGTCTATAGTCTATTGACGAGTCTATATCAATCCCACTTTTTATTTTATCTGCCAATCTATACACTGCCTTTCGACTAAGTCCAGACCAATGTCGATTTCTTTTGCACTGCATGTTGAGGGGAACTGTATCGGGTGACCGCAACTATGGCTAGAGAACTCCACGTTCTTTTGCTATTTCGGGAATTAAAAAGATATTGTGCGAGGACGACGGAACACCCTTCTGTACATTGTTTTTAAAATCCTTGAAAAGTTCCTTTTTTTTTATACAGTGACGTATACTGTGAATACCACCTGATAATTTTTAATGCTAGCAGGTAAAGCGGAAGGCAGCCATTCCTGAAGTAAGAGCGGTGGACACTCTCCTACATGTAATGAACACTCTCTCCTTTAAAGGAATCGCAAGAACAATTAAATTCCATCTTCCTTTCATTAATGTCCAACGCACTTGATTCAGAAGCATTTCGTCGGCGATTCTCGTCGTCTAACATCCTCTAATTAAAGGTGAAGTGACGGATGTGAGAATTCAAGGATGTGCCCATCTCTTAAAAACACCTTTGGAAGAGTCTGAAAGAGCATGGACCTCTACGGAATTAACATCTGGCATTATACCTTTGCAGTTTGCTTACGCGTGAAAATGTGCTGCAACGTAGCAGTCACAAACTCATTCACAAAGCAGTCACATACACCTGCTGCTTCGGAGCCGATGACACTGATGTCGCCCACACCAGTGTTCTAAACACGAACACATGCAAAAAAGTTATGCTGTGCAACCTTTCAAGTATTATTTTAAAAATGTGCCACATACTATGCGATGAGAGATGTGGCACGTATCGACAAATCAGTATGTTTTGGTTTTGTTTTCACGCAAACAATCATGTTTTTAAAGCGCGAGTGCATAATTTAAGCTTATAAAACAATTTCCTTCTGTGGTCTTCGATACCAGATCAAGCTACACACGGCAAGAGTGCAGGCTGTAAAGATACGACCGTGAAATATGTTTCTGTTCACGTTTCACCCATTTTACCCCGCGATGGCAGAAAATCATTCGGGCTGCAAACAACTGTGTGTGAGGATGTGTCAGGGGTGTTGGTGTCGTCGGTGTGTTCTCTCGTGGATTACGTTTTCATCAAAATCTAACTTAATCGTCCACTTAAGGTAAGTCTACACGATTATTTTATATTCATTTGGTCCCCTTAACCACTCTAAGCAGAGCTGTGTGCGCAGAACCGATTATCTGCGCAGCGAAAAACTTCCTATCCTCGTTTGTAAGCGGCGTTATCTGCAGCGGAAGCCATCGGGTTCTCGAATAATGCCGCTGATGTCTGTGCTGCTGTGTCTCTCCTAACACTCGGAAAGGCAGTCGGTGCGAACCCCGTGATGGTAAGCCGCTCCTTGCGAGCTGCCTACCGGGTTTTTCGCGTTGCAAGGTAGATACGTCGCCAGAAATATCGATTAGCCCGTGAATGACGGCCGAAATGGAACGATGCGTTAGTTAGCGCCGTGTTAGCTCGATTTACTTGGTGCCTCCGGAAACACACACTTACACTCTAAGGTAGATTACGTATACTTTTTAATCTTTGTGTTATCGCCTTTCCGCACCATGGAATGCTGTTAATACAGAAGAGTACATTTCTTGTTACGTGCAGACGCTCGCTCGGTGCGAGTCGAGGACAGCGACGTTTCACCAAAGATGCTTTGTAACGCTATAGACTGGAGCACGGGACGTTTGTCAAAGTGGGTTTGCAAGGCGCTGGAGGAATGCTTATGGCGTTATGGTTGAATAAAAGTCGCTGCCGGCGCGAATGGCCAGCATGTACAAACACCACGAATAACCTACGAGCTGCATCTTGCCTCCCCTTTCGTTACACACGCATGGATTCGTCCATCCCTGTTATCCGAGCCGTTGGTCGCCGCGGCTTGCCTTGGTGCATTCGAATGGTACATGTATTGCATATTCCCAGCCTGTATAGCTTGGAGATAAAGTAAATTGTAAGTATATTGATCGTCCTGTAATTTGTGTAAACCGTGTGATGACTTTTTTCAACGGTTTAGACAGTCTATAGACATGGTTTAGTGGATGTTTAGTAGACGGGTGTCTATAGATTGTTTTTAGACGAACGTCTATAGCATTGTCAGGACATTTACCTATGGCACGTCTATTGACAGTCTATAGACATATGTCCACTTGTGCAGTAGACTTGCATATAGACTGTCCATAGGCAGGAATCTACAGGAAGTTGCTTTCAGTAGATATTTTTCTATAGGTGGTTTATAGACAGAAATCTACAAGTAGTATTTGGCCATAAGTCTACAGATAGTCTATAGATTGTCTATAGGCCTGTGCCTATTAGAATTTCAGTAGTAATTTGCCTATAGACTCGCTATAGCCAAGTCTACAAAAAGTGAATGGCCATAAATCTATAGACTGTCTATAGACTGTAATCTTCGTCTATAAAAAGGCTTTAGACTTCATAGTCTATGAACTTTCTATACAAATTTTGTAAGGGCGGTGGCTCAGTGGTTATGGCAGCCGGCTGCTGACTCGAAAGACGCGGTTTTGATCCTGGCCGCCGTGGTCGAATTTTTATGAAGGCGAAATTCTTGAGGTACATGTACTGTGCGATGTAACTGCACTTTAAGAACCACAGGGGGTCGAATTTTCCGGAGCCCTTCCCTACGGCGTCCCTCATAGCCTGAGTCGCTTTAGGACGTTAAGCCCCATTAACCGAATTTTGTTAAATCTTTGTTACTTTAGCTTGGCACCAGGCAGGTAGAATTTGTGGCAATTTTCGATACAAAATTTGTTATTATTTTAGCTGATGTCCATTCCGCATGATGGCATCACAGATTTACGCTCATGTTAATACGCACACCTGAAACGCAAGTAAATTCCTCCAGATACGTGAGCTAAATTTACCCACAGCCTGCGTGGATCATAGCTTTCGCCCCGTCCGTAGTTCGGCATTGACACCTGTTAACAAATCAAGCTAGACCTGGATGGCTTCGCCTCGACCAGTTTTTGACGGGAACGGCACATCCGCATTTCGCCACTCCGTAATCTTAAAGCCCAAAAACGTATGTTCAATGAAGAATAAATTATATTCTAAGGCGCAAGAAATCACTTTCAGGATCAGCGCACTTTATTTAAGGTTGGATGCGCCTGTATGTATGGAAAAGCGTTTTTCAACAGAGTACTTGTGTTTCCGCCACTCTCAAAGCAAGTTTAGACGTCATTCGTTACAGTGCGGTGTCAAGTGACACTAAGAAAGGAAAGAGGAACAGCGTCAAAAATGTGGCGCTATGACTTAATGTCTATTTTAAGCGAGATATACACATAAAAAAATCTTGCTAAAAGACTTCTGCAGACTGCCTTGGTTACTTCATATTCTTCTGCGGCGCAAATGTTTTGGGTTAACTACGAAACAGCGACCGCGCTGTAGTAGTAGGGCGCTAGCAGTAAAAACCTCGACCGGTTTAAGCCCGTAGTATTCTACATGTTACACATTCTTGTAGCTTGTCAACGCGTATCCTGGTTGGCTCACAAATGAAGCCCCAAATGCTCATTATTTATCAGCTCTATGGAAAGAGAATCTAAGTCTCAAATAGAATTTATTAACCTATTGTCCAATCAAGAGTGCCCCGAAGTCAACAGCATCAAATGAATTTCGCATCACGGTCTGTTTTGCCGTGTGTACTCGAACCCGACCGCGGCGGCCGCGTTTTTGTGGAGGCAAAACGCTAAGGCGCCCGTGTGCTGTGCGATGTCAGTGCACGTTAAAGATCCCCAGGTGGTCGAAATTATTCCGGAGCCCTCCACAACGGCAGCTCTTTCTTCATTTCTTCTTTCGCTTCCTCCTTTGTCCCTTCCACTACGGCGCGGTTACCGGTGTCCGCCGATATATGAGACAGCTACTGCGCCATCTCCTTTCCCCAAAATCCATTTATTATTATTATTATAACGTAAACATGAAAACCGCTTGAGACTATTATTTCTTGTCCGAATTCTCGTGTAACCTATTTTTGCATACATTCCTGTCAGTCTTTGTTCCGCGATACATGATTTAGTATGTATACCAAATAAATAGCACTCTTCAGTCGATCGCGGAACGCTGTTTTGTATCACTGTATTCTCAGAAGGCTCTGATGAGCGGAGGCTGGTCAAGCTCATTTTTCTGAAAACAATGAATGTTAGCGTTTCGCGAGCAATGAATACAAGTACAGCTTTCTCGGTAAAAAAAATTGAAAATTTGAAAATTGTAAGACACTGTTCCGGAAATATTGAAGGTACTGGTCCATTATTCTTATATCTAGCAAAATCTTTCTTTTGAAGTATTTCCATCGATTGCATCGAACAGCTCAGACTGCTGTGCCACCGCGGTGGCTGAATGGTTATGGCCCTCGGCTCCTGACCCGAAAGAATCGGGTTCGATCGCGGCCACGGTGGTTGAATTTCGATGGAGGCGAAATTCTAGAGGCCCGTCTACTGTTCGTATCAGTGCACGTTAAAGAACCCCAGGCGATCGAAATTCCCGGAGCCATTCACTACGGCGTCCTTCATAGCCTGAGTCGCTTTGGGGCGTTAAACCCTCTAAATCAAATCAGTTAACACTGCCTTAGAAAATCAATGGGGAACGCTTTTGACTATAATAAAAACGTGAATAGAAAAAAATAGAAGGGTGCCGTACCGTGACCTGCAGACATATTGATTGTTATAGTGAAATCTTGTATTATATGAAAAAAAAGCTGCGTGGATAAACGGTTTCCCGCTGAAAAATGTTTTTATACAGAATTGCTGGCTATGCAGAGCAGAGGTTGAAATCTCAGCCGAAGTTACACCGGTACTTACAGATATAGGTGGTGGAGACAAGCAGTAAGAGGATGATCATAATGATGAACAGGACGCAAATGATGCAGCATATTATGGGGATCACTTCGTCCGGGTAGGTGTCTTCATCTTTCTGCTCGTCACCCCTGCAGAGGTGCATAAAAGTTGATTAGAAAAATGAACTTTAAACCTGCAATGAGATAAAATTTTGCAGCGAAAATGGTTTGTAAGCCTAGTGAATACACTAACAATAAAAGAAATACGGGTAACTAACTTGCAGTTATTACCAACTCTAACTTCATTCGAATTCTCTATGAATCGCCTCAGTCATCAATCTATTCCAATTCTGATTCTATTCCAACTCCGATTCTATTCTTATCAACATTTTCTTTTTATTCCATTCCGATTCCTAATTCATACTCGCAATGCGGGGAAGCGACTGGTAAGAAGGAATAGCTCCCACAAAGCTAATCTCTTTGGGAGGCTGCCTGCATTGCACGCAGGCCTGCTGTTGCCTTGGAAATTCGTGTTTTCCTCTAGCGGTTCTTTTTACTTTCCTAGTCTGTCTTATTTCATAATTTCTGCGAACTCCGGCAGTTGCGGAGCGGTTGATGAATGCGCCGCTCCAGCGGCACATGGGTGTTCCAACCGGAACCGCCGGTGGGGCTTGGAGACCGCAGTTCCTCTACCCGAGCAGTACGGAGAAGGAAGGCTCATGCGAGCCACATTTTTACTTTAATAATTGGTTTTTGGGGAAAGGAAATGGCGCAGTATCTGTCTCATATATCGGCGGACACCTGAACCGCGCCGTAAGGGAAGGGATAAAGGAGGGAGTGAAAGAAGAAAGGAAGAGAGACGTGCCGTAGGGGAGGGCTCCGGAATAGTTTCGACCACCTGATGATCTTTAACCTGCACTGACATCGCACCGGACACGGGCGCCTTAGCGTTTTGCCTCCATAAAAACGTAGCCGCCGCGGTTGGGTTGTAAACCAGGTACTCCGGATCAGTAGCCGAGTGCCCTAGCCACTGGGCCACGGCCGCGGGTCCACATTTTTACGAAAACGGTTTTTGGGGTGGCTGCCTATTTTACACGTATACTTGCTGTTGTCTTCGTCATTTCCAGTTTTGTTGTCATTCTTAGTCTTACGTCGCCTTGCTCTCCATCTACAAATACTAGGCAAGACTGGCAGAGGTAGCCAATTCACAGGTTGTGGGTGGGGAGAGGGAAATGCTCCTAAACACCAAGGCAAATTGACGCTTCACACCGACACCAACGGAGGGGCCAGACAGTTTTTACCTTAATGGCTTGTCTAATCATATCTCATTAAACGTGTTCTCGACAACTCAACGACAAGGAAGCTATTAAATTTTCCAGACACATTTTTCTGCAGATCGTTCGGTTTTGTGAGTAATACACAGCTTCCATTTAGCAAAACTCGAGAACGTAAGAGCGACCATTTCGACCCGCCACGGTGGCTCAGTGGTTAAGGCGCTCGTCTACTTATCCGGAGCAACCGGATTCGAACCCGACCGCGGCGGCCGCATTTCGAGGGGGGCGAAACGCAAAAGTCTCCCGTGTGCTGTGCGATGTCAGTGCACGTCAAAGACCCCCATGTAGTCGAAATTATGGCGGAGACCTACACTACGGCACCTCTTTCTTCCTTTCTTCTCTTAGTCCCTCCTTTATCCCTTCTCTTAGGCACGGCTCGGGTGTCCAGTGAGATATGTGAGGCAGATAATGCGTCATTTCATTTCCTAAAGAACCAATATTAGAATTTTAATTGCAATAATAATTACAAGATTGCATTAATAATAATTTTTATTAATATTATTAATTTTCAAGAAAAAACCTTTCAAATTGGTGCGGTGAAAACTCGATAGCATTCTTCTTTCGCTACCCAATCTATCCCGGTTTTGATTTTATTCAAATTCTGTCCCGTTTCTCTCCGAAACCGACTCAAATTTAATTTTATTTCAATTCTTACTACTCGAAACGTGTCACGTGGTTATATCGCAGCGAATCCTTATACCACTACCGACGCAGTGGCGCAGAGTCTTTAGCACGCGCCAATGCACTGTTATCTGGCTGTTTCAAACACAGCCACCGGTGGCACTCGTGAGATCCAAGCTGGTTCTCTCGAGCAACGCGAGAAGGAATAGCTCGTTCAAGCCTCATTTCGGCGCTCACAGTTCTTCGGGAGGCTGTGCATTTTACACGTAGGCTTCCTGTTGTCTAATTTTCCTAGTCATTTTCTTCTAGCTCACCCATTCTTCCTCCGCTGTCTTTCTCTTCTCTCTTACAAATGCAGAGGAGGACGGTTTACAGATGGCAGTCACAGAGAAGAAAATCCCCCTAAGCACCACCTAGCAGTTGAAGGCTTCACACATGACACCGACGACACCTTACAGTTTTCGCCTTTATGGCACTCCTAACGCTATCGCACTAAAACTTCTGGGGACACTCGAGCTCTGCCTGCAGAGTCTGACGGGCTAGAGTTAATGGGCCCTTCAGCGGCCTGGGGTGCTCTTTGTGTATCAGCCCCAACAGGTGGTTGTTTCAAGCACGGGCACCGGCGGGGCTTGTTAACACCCACGTTGCTCTCCCCGAGAAGCCTCTCACGACCAATCAATAGTTCAGCTCCCTCCTGCCACGGTGGCCAGTGTGCTCAGAGTACGGTGGGCAGGTTGTGATGACATCGCAGGGTCACGTGACCTAGGCGCCAGGTGGGCTGCCTGCCTTTTAGCTCACAACGCCGATGCTGGGCTTTCTGCAGAACGGGAGCCTTTAGACTACGACGCTAATATCAGCTGAAGTCGTGAAGCCGTTTTAGCGCGCCAGCACTTATAGTGGTCATTTCCCGCATTTTCCCACTCTGTGTTTGTCTGTTTATCAGAAGCCAGTTTTGTGGCAGGCTTTTCATCTCCCCGCAGTTGCATAGGCTGCCTGCCGATGCATATGTACAGTGGTCGTCAAAAGTTCGCAGGCCGCTCTGACCGAGCCAGGAGCGGCTGCTCTCCGCTCTCGCGGCGCTGCTATCGCTAGCGCGGCTCGGCGCGCGCCGGCTGCGAGGGTATGCGCTGAGAGGGTGTGCATTCCCCTCCCTTTGACTCTCGTTGATAACAAAGCCTGAAAAATGGTAGTGCGCCGCTCGCCTTCACTGTTCGCTCTTCACATTCCGCTGCGGCGCTTCGCGTGGCATTGCAGAGGAGAGTTTTCCACCAAGTGACGCGCCATACTAGCTGCCATATTCGGTTAGGCTGTGTGTGCTTCCCATACTTTTCGGCGTCCTGCCGTACGAAATAACGCGTTTACCCACACATGAGCTGTGTTCCGGCTCTCTCAGCCATTTGCGTGATTTCCCACGTTGCATTTCGGCGCGGAGCCCTCATAAGTTCCGCGACACCCATCAAGAAACTTCTCCAATCCTGTTTGTGCCGATATATGCCATGTGTTTAAAAAAAGCTTAACACGTAGCAAGTAATCTTTAAAATCGACCCGGTTAAGCCCGAATCGACGGTGTCAAATACGTTGGCGACCTCCAATTTGGCATTTCTTCTTTCACACCCTCCTTCAACCCTTCCCTTACAGCATGGTTCGGGTGTCCGCCGATATATGCGAAACAGATAGTGCGCCATTTCCCTTCCTAGAAACCAATTTACTCACCTCCAATTTGGCACGGTTCACTTCCCAAAAAGTGGCCCGGGCCACCCCGAAAATTCACCTTTGCCAATTTTCACCGAAATCGATGTCCAAGCATAACTGAGTGCCCCAGACGTGATGGTAACCTCGAAATTTGGCACGGGTCATTTCGAAAAAAGTGGTCCTGGCCAACCTCGAAATTGACCTCTGTCCTGGGCCAAATTTGAAGAGTACCAATGTGCTGGGCGCGATCGATTATAGATAGACATCGGCTTTGGAACGGATTGACAGAGGTAGAATTGTAGGAGTGGCCCGGACCAAATTTTTGAAATGGCTTGTGCCGAATTTGGAGGTCGCCACCATGCCGCGCAAGGTGAATTATAGTTGTATACGTCGATTTTCGTGAAAATTGGCAAGGTCAAACTTTGGGGTGGCCCGGGCCACTTTTTGACAAATGACCAGTGCCAAATTTCGATGTTACCATCACGTCTGGCACACTCCGTATTGCTTGGACATCGATTTTGGTGCAAATCGGCAAAGGCCAAATTTCGGAGTTGGCCCGGATCCCTTTTTGGAAATGACCCGTGCCAAATTTCGAGGTTACCATCACGTCTGGCGCACTCAGTTATGCTTGGACATCGATTTCGGTGAAAATTGGCAAAGGTGAATTTCGAGGTTGGCCCGGACCACTTTTCTCGAATGACCCGTGCCAAATTTCGAGGTTACCATCACGTCTGGGGCACTCAGTTATGCTTGGACATCGATTTCGGTGAAAATTGGCAAAGGTGAATTTTCGGGTTGGCCCGGGCCACTTTTTGGGAAGTGAACCGTGCCAAATTGGAGGTGAGTAAATTGGTTTCTAGGAAGGGAAATGGCGCACTATCTGTTTCGCATATATCGGCGGACACCGGAACCATGCTGTAAGGGAAGGGATGAAGGAGGGTGTGAAAGAAGAAATGCCAAATTGGAGGTCGCCAACGTATTTGACACCGTCGATTCGGGCTTGGCCGGGTCGATTTTAAAGATTACTTGCTACGTGTTAAGCTTTTTTTAAACACGACATGGCATATATCGGCACAAACAGGATTGGAGAAGTTTCTTGATGGGTGTCGCGGAACTTATGAGGGCTCCGCGCCGAAATGCAACGTGGGAAATCACGCAAATGGCTGAGAGAGCCGGAACACAGCTCATGTGTGGGTAAACGCGTTATTTCGTACGGCAGGACGCCGAAAAGTATGGGAAGCACACACAGTCTAACCGAATATGGCAGCTAGTATGGCGCGTCACTTGGTGGAAAACTCTCCTCTGCAATGCCACGCGAAGCGCCGCAGCGGAATGTGAACAGCGAACAGTGAAGGCGAGCGGCGCACTACCATTTTTCAGGCTTTGTTATCAACGAGAGTCAAAGGGAGGGGAATGCACACCCTCTCAGCGCATACCCTCGCAGCCGGCGCGCGCCGAGCCGCGCTAGCGATAGCAGCGCCGCGAGAGCGGAGAGCAGCCGCTCCTGGCTCGGTCAGAGCGGCCTGCGAACTTTTGACGACCACTGTACATATATACACCTGGCAGCCTGCCCATCATGTCAGGCGGAAATTCAGTTAATCATGAGAGGCTGCTCGGAATGAGCAACCTGGGTCGCAACCTAAGTCCTGCCGATGGCAGCACCTGCCATAAGAAGTGCAGTGGCGCATCGCTTCACTGCTGCAGATGCTTAGAGATGCCGGTCTCTACATTTTCTTTGTCCCCCGTCCGGACCACGTATAGTATCTGTTACGGGTCCAATTGGACTTATTTTTTGGAGATGTGGCGGAGAGTTTGAAGGATGCTTTACTCCCGCCACCGGTTGGCCCGGTATTGCACTGCCTCCGGAATCGGCCTTGTCTTTAGCTCGTCTTTACTATCCTGTCTTTCTATCCCATCTTTCAACTCTCCTACTATCTGCACGTGGCAGCGATTGTGGCTCGGCTTGAGTCAGTGGGCAGGCCTGTGCACTTTCCTTTTCTTTCTTCCTGGCAGCAACTTCTCTCTCTCTCACCGCCGCACAACTGCGCCACAAGTTGTAAGAAGACTCCCAGGGATCTATGAATTGCGAGAATGACCAATGCCCCATATATGGACATTGACCCATTAACGCTATCCGAACTGCCATCCGTGAATACTGGAAATTAAGAGTGGAACCGAATTGAAAGCCAAACTACACTCTAAACAGAAATCAGTAAAAAGGGAGTAAACTGTCCTTTACACACCCTTTCATAAAAGAGTGTGTGCTAACTACGCTAATAGACTATTATTTCTCAACATTTATATCAGGTCTCTACCAGTGATGACCAACATTCCTTCTGGAAGAGTCAACTACTCTTGGTGCATCATTAATTTGTGGCAACTCTCCTTGCTGCAACAGCTACAGTACTATTAGCAGATTGAAAACTAAACATTTTGACAGATTTGTCTGTCTGGTTGGGTTTGAAGACTTATAATAAACTGCACACCTCCAACCAAAATTTTAACTTTAACCCAACGTTTCGAAGCCGACTCGGCTCCTTCATCAGGGGTGACTGAGGGCAGTAGCTAGCGTCTCTTAAGTATGGAAGGAAGGGGGGGGGGGGGTGAAAAGAACGACAGCTGTGTCGCGAAAGGCGCGGGGGAGGGGGGGGGGGGGTTAGGCTGTTGGTCACGCTGGCGCACTGCAAAGAGGTGCTGAATGGCGGCTTTTTTTCGTTGCGTCGCCATTCAGCACCTCCCTGCAGTGCGCCAGCGTGACTAACAGCCTAACCCCCCCCTCCCCCGCGCCTTTCGCGACACAGCTGTCGTTCTTTTCAGCCCCCCCCCCCCCCCTCCCTTTCATACTTAAAAGACGCTAGCCACTGCCCTCAGTCACCCCTGATGAAGGAGCCGAGTAGGCTTCGAAACGTTGGGTTTAAGTGAACATTTTTGGTTGGAGGTGTGCAGTTTATTTTTAGCAGATTCCTTGTTATTTTCAACATCGCCTTCTACTTCCAAGCTCGGCCGCGGCATTTTCATCATGTGTACAATAAACACTGGTAGGACAACTGCATACTAAGTATTATCTTAAAGATAAGCTACACTGGCCAGCCCCTATTGCGTGAATAGCGTGATATCTACCCGTCACAACCCTGTACAATCGTTGATAACGTTTAGGAGACAGTAACAAAGTGATATATCTTACTGCACATCGCCCTTGTCACTCGCATCAAGGGCAATTAAAGCCGTTTGTGAAATGTTAAGTGGGGTGTTTACCTGATAGTCTCTTCCAGTTCCGCGACAAGAGGCCTAAACTGTAATATCAAGCGCGAACCACAAAACACTACCACCAAAGTGCGAGGTTATTTGTTCGGTATGGCGTCACAGGGTCATCACATGTGCAGCTGAGATTCGAAACCGACAGCTTATATGCCTTATTTTTTTGAAGCTTGGAAAAACTCCACCTTGGCGCATATAACTTCATACAGAGAAAAGAGACAAGAAAACAACGGACAAGAGCCAAACCAACTAAACCAACTAGCCCGGCAATATGCCTTACTGAGGTATATATGCCTTACTTGGAATGAAAGAGATGGTGGTGGTGGTAGTGGTTTTATTAAAAATAATAGTAAAAAAGGAAGGAAAAGATTTTTGCTAGCCCCGGCATCTGCCATCGATACTGAAGCACCTGAGCTGGGGCAGCGGAAATAAAGGACAGCAGGCAGAATGGAGAAATGAAATGAAAGAGGTGAGGGGACAGGAATAGAGGACAGGGGGAGAAGTAATATGTACAAACTATTTACACAATAAGTAATGTGTCCAGGTTGTGCGCGTGATTAGTTCATTTTAGATGAATTAAATCACACACACGCACAGCACTGTGTAGGTTACAACTGGAGTGGGGCGTCCAGTTATTAATCGTTCAAGGTAGAACTCGCGGAGCGTTCGGTCACTGCGTGTAACTACCTGACGGAGAACAGACGGGACGTCAAGCCCGTGTGTTCGAGGAATGCACAGAGGCTCACCAAAGTTCGCTCACGAGTGCGCGCACTGCCCTGTGGCCACAGTAGCGTCTTGATGGAGTCTGGTAGTATGCCCTGCGCCCTATAGGCCGCGAGCATATCGCGACGAGCATCATCGAACGCGGAGCAGCGAAGGAGCAGATGTTCTAGTGTTTCCCCTGCACCGCATCCGTCACACACATCACTCGTCGCGATTCCGTGACGCACCCGTCGTTCCCCGGGCCACACGCAGCCAATGCGCGCGCGGAGGATCATTGCACGTTGCGACCGTGTAAGTGCGCGACAGCCGGTGACACTGTCGATGCGCTCACCTCCTGTTTTTTAATATGACGGCCTCCCGTGCGTTCCGCGTACTCGACTGTCAGGTTTGCCAGGGGTATGCTTTCTAGTAAATCCACCGCGGTGGCTCAGTCGTTAGTGCGCTCGGCTACTGATCCGGAGTTCCAGGGTTCGCACCCGATCGCGGCGGCTACGTTTTTATGGAGGCAAAACGCTAAGGCGACCGTGTGCTGTGCGATTTCAGTGCACGTTAAAGATCCCCAGGTGGTAGAAATTATTCCGGAGCCCTCCACTAACGCACCTCTTTCTTCCTTTGTTCTTTCGCTCCCTCCTTTATCCCTTCCCTTACGGCGCGGTTCCGGTGTCCCCCGATATGTGAGACAGATACTGTGCCATTTCCTTTCCCCAAAAACCAATTATTATTATTATTATTATTAATATTATTATTATTATTATTATTATTATTATTATTATTATTATTATTATTATTATTATTATTATTATTATTATTATTAATAATATTATTATTATTATTTCTAGTCGCGCAACTGGAAACATAGAAAAATACCAGGTCAGAGTGTTTCCTTCGAACTCACGTCATGACAAACTCGGACGACCTCGTCGTTGACTCGCCGCTGGCTGTAGACATGGTGCCGCTAGCTGTGGACAAGGCGGCGCTGGAAGCCGTGGATTCCGCGAAGCTCCTCGTCACTGAAAATCGGGTGGTTCGATGAGAGTGGTGTATTTTCGTCAGCTATTTTGGAGCCGCTGCTAAGCTGCCATTTTTGTTCGTAACAGAAGCTTCTTTTCCGTGAGTAAACCATCACGCTAAAGCTTATAAATCAGCACTGAAGGGAAAGTGAAGTTTGTGTCGGTAGAACAACCTAATGTGTCGGCAAGAAGAATAATTTCACTGAAGGTGGAGCTTTTCAAGGCCAGTAAACAAATAAACGTGCGCCCATAGCCAGTCGTTCTTGAAACAAAATGCCGCGATGCCATGGTTTTTGAGCGTTTATCTTTGAAGTTATCCTCCACTGCCACTTGGAGTGTTGACGTGGCGAGCTTGACTGCACTGTCAGAAAAAAAATGCGTTACTTCAGATCCCATTTTGGAAGCAAGATATGAGAACTTCCCTGCCAAGCAAATATCATCGTACCCATAAAGAACCATGGTCAATTTTTCCTTCAAATAAAATTAAACGGCTTAGCCCTAAATGTCATTTCATTGCAACTACAGTTTTGGCGCTCAGCGCCCAGCGTATTGCAATAAAAGTAAAAAATCGAACAAGGCACGGATTAATAACGGCGAGCTTCAGTCAGAGAGAGTGAAGTATTGCCAACGAGCTCTTCGCTTTAAAGCAAGCAAACCGGCACGAAAGATGGGACAAGGTAATGTGTGTGAGACCCGGCGCTCGCGTCTCCAGCTCCATTTTTTTCATTTAATCAACCAGTGGCCCCGTAAAATTTCGTTTTCCAATCCTTGGTATTAAGAACGAGCGCCGTTTGCTGAGGGGACCCAATGCAGAAATATTGTCAACCGGCAGGCAGTAGGTTCAAGCGAATAGGCGTTCGTAAAAGACGAACGGCACACTCGTTCTGAAACGAAACTTGTTATCGACAAAGAGCTAAAGGAGTAGAGAAATCGGCCCGAAAATTAGCCAATGCTGTTATAGACAAAGTGAGCAGCCCGACGACCACTTTTCCAACAGCTCAAAACAGGCTTCGGCTTCGGAGCAACATCGCAAACAGTGCAAGGGACCAAGAACGAGTAGGCACACACAGCTTCAGCTCACGTTGAGCTCCAGATCAATGAGTGATCATTGAGTCCCAGATCAGTGATATCGACCTCAATGATTACTCAAGCCGGCCAGTTCTGCCCTGTCAGGGCAGAAGATTAGCTCCAGGAGCTCTTGCAAACAACATCACTTGACTCATGCTTAAAAGCAAACGTCAGAAAAGAGAATTACTTCAACATTTTTACATATATCTCACGAACACCCCGCCTACATTAATGAGGAGAATGGCACAGAACTCAAACAACAAAACGAAAAAAGTGGCATCACACGGAGCTAGTGTTTTTGCATTCTTTTGCTTTTGCTTTGAATGCTTTGAGTGTGGCATAATAATATCGCAATAATATCGCAATAAAGATTAATATCGCAAGTACCATTATCTTTGTGTGGGCGCCTTGCCTGCGCGTCTGAAGCAATAAAAGCAGTTACGGCGAGAAAAGCTTATCTGGCATTGCGTAAAGGTATATCATCCATGGTAGAGCTGGACAACTTCCGTAACAATGAAATGTCAAAGCGAAGTACCCGTAGGCAATAGTTTACAATCGGCGGTACGTACACTCGAAATGAAAAAATATTGGCATAGTGACGTGTCACCAGATCAGCAGACAGCAATGCTCGGCGCTGCAGTTATGAACATGCCGATAACAAAAGTGCCAGGTGTGTTCGCGATCTATGTCGACTTGTGCAGGCTTTCGTGCTGAGCAGGATGGTCTGCTCACTCCCTTACCTACAGCTGCGGCTCGCGGAAAAAAAAAAGGTCGAAGCTACAATCCGGCAGGCCTACAAGGCGGCCCTTGGGCTCCCGCACAGTACGTCCACGGAAAGGTTGCTGGCCCTTGGGGTACACAACACACTCTCGGAGCTGTGCGAGGCGAACCTCGTTTCCCAGCTCGGACAACTCACTCGTACGAGCGCGGGAAGGGCCATCCTATACAGACTAAAGATGTGCGAAGAGCTCCCAGAGTGGGACTCGAAAACGCAATCACCCACGCAAATCAGGAAAGCTCTTTTGATTAAACCCCCACCCAGGAACATGCACCCCGCGCATCACGACGGCCGACGCAGAGCGAGGGCTCGCGCTCTACACACCAAGTACGGCCGGAACGACAATGTGGCGTACGTGGACGCAGCGGAATACAGACAAACCCCGAGAAAAGCGTTCGCGCTGGTCGCGGTGAACGGGAACGGCGCCCCGTTGCCGGCCGCGTCGGTAGAAAGCACCTTCTCCGAGAAGGCGGAAGAAGCGGCAATAGCCTTATCTATAGCAAACACGCGTGCTGATGCTGTATTCAGTGACTTCAAAACAGCCATTCGCAATGGGGCCTTATTACATCTACTTCACTCTGCATCCTTCAAAACACACCTCTTCCGATTAGAGACGTTTAATTCATCTGGGTCCCGGCCCACTCGTCTAATCCAGGGAAAGAGGCGGCTCACTCGCAAGCCCAAGGTTTTGTCGACCGGGCAGTGAGTGCGCCCTCCGACCCGAATTTCACGAGGGACAGATTGATCTCATTTCATGACACCCCCCATCACTTAATTTAGGCTGGAGAGGCGCGCATATCCCCCTCCCCACAAATCGTTAACAAAAGCGCAGGAAGATACCTGGCGCCGACTGTAAACACGCTCCCTTCTGAATCCGGCAGTGCTTGCCCTAATGTACCCTGGCCAGTACGACCCAGACTGTCATTAATGTGGTGAAAGGGCCACATACGACCACATTCTCCGGAGCTGCGCAAATGATCCGCGTCCGGCGTATTTGATACAGCTCCCTTTTCCCTAGCGGTGGGAGGCCATGCTGATCAGCTCGGACCCTATATAACATTCAAGTACGGACAATCGAGCGTTTAAATGAGGCCGCCGGCAGCCATGGGCTAGCGGCCATCTAGTATGTGTCTCCTGCAGCCTGCTCTCGACGCAATAAATGTTTTAGATTCCAATTGCAGAGCCGCTGCGGTGGCTCAGTGGTTATGGCGCTCGGCTGCTGACCCGAAAGACTCGGGTTAGATCCCGGCTGCGGCGGTCGAATTTCGATGGAGGCGAAATTCTGGAGGCCCGTGTGCTGTGCGATGTCAGTGCACGTTAAAGAACCCCAGGTGGTCGAAATTTCCAGAGCCCTTCACTACGGCGTTCCTCATAGCGTGAGTTGCTTTGGGACATTAAACCCCACAAAACCAAACAATCCAATCGCGAAACACCGCGCTGCGCCGGCAGTACAGTGCTATTTTTGTCGCTGTGGTGACGTCATTGTGCTATTCTTTTTCCATGCAGACTGTATATACGTGTTACCGGGCAGGATTCATGCAACGGCGACTTCTCGCGTGTGTAAGGCATGAGCTGTCAAACGTTAATACTTCCCGCAGTGCACTGCTACAGTCTGCCTGGGGTGCGATCTGCTTAAACTTATATGCATGCAAGCGGGGCATGTAATGCCATTGCACGAGGCTTAAGTTTCGCTGCAGCAGTACAGCTGTCCCCCGGGTTTGTTACGTAAAACAACTGAGCAATTCCACTCCTTGGACGTACTGAACCCGAATACAAGCTTTTCTTTCCTGCACCCGCAACAGATTGAGGCCGCTGCGCTCCACGAAATGAGTAGTCCTAGTCAAAACCAGTAATCGCCGCGAACACTCATTTTCGGCCGCATACAAGCGCTCACCTTCAGCGTACGGAACAAAGACGCTTTCCTAATAGCAAGGAAGGTGTACATAACCTTAATAAAGGCCCTAGGAAGAAAATTCTGAGGATTCTTACTGTCGGACATGGTGACGAGCGTCCGGGGCCCTTGATGGACCTTCTTCTTCTGTTCTCGAGCTTGCAGCGTGGCCTCGAGGACAAAAGATTTTAACTTCTTTGTCTCTCATGTCCAGCATTCGTGGCCAAAAATTTTGAAAATTGGAAAATTGCAAGACAATGTCATAAAAATATTGAAGACAATGGTCCATTATTCTGATATGTAGCACAATCTTACTTTTGAGGTGTTTCCATCGACAGCATCGAACAGTTAAGACTGCCTTAGTTAACCAATGGGGAACGCTTTTCACGACAGCAAAACGTGAATAGAAAAAAATACAGGACTGCCGTCGGGTGACCAGCGGATATATTGATTGTTATAGTAAGATCTTACTTTCTATGAAAAATGCTTTCAAAAATGGTTTCCCGCTCAGAAATGCTTTCGTCCAGAATTGCTGGGTATGCTGAACCGGTCACTGCCCAGGCATCATGCGATGAACGTAAGGTATTGGGGTGTCGGAGGAAGTCGCTGTTAGTGTAACACTATGCCAGTCCTGAGTTCGAACCACTCAATTAAAGAGAACGATGCAAGCTTTTGGGATTGCCGCCGCGCTGTACAAAAAGTATTGGAGGTGATGTATCGTTGCGGAGGGGGTGCATCTTGCACAGCATCTCCTCGGTCTTACCCGTGCAGAGGAGGTTGCGCTTTGGAAAGTTGGGGTCGTGTTTGCCCTCATTCCTGCCGTAAGGCGAAAGTTGCCTGAATTTCCGTACTTGAATTAATGATATATTTTATTAACTCTCTCAAGGTTACATCAGCAACAAAGGAGAGAGGGCGCAAGGCAACAAGCTGCGTTGTTGCAGCTTGAGAGCCAGCCTGTGCCCTCTGCCGGGCTTTATAGCCCAGCAGCTTATCACAACAGAAGAAGAGCGCACTCACAAACACAAAAGAAATACGGGCCACAAAGTATCTACATCTGACATTTGCATGACGTTATGCCACTACTATCACTGGAAGTTATTTGACAAACTACTCCACATTTCTATGTACATGAAACTCATTTACCATCAACCGAGATACAATGCAAGAAAATGAAGGTACGCGAAGCTATATATAAGCTCTAATCACGAACTATGTATATTCAAACATGGGAATAAGTGTGACTAATTTATGCCGTGAAGTCTCTTCAAGTATGATGTTGTTATGCAAAATATTGAGGTAATGTGATAAACTATATGTCAGTGACTGCTTACCGTACGTGGTGCGGTGTCCTCAACCCCGGTAAGGGTATCCCCCGGGTTGGGGTATCTCCAACCCCGGTGTCCAGTCTGAAAATACCGGAATACTGAGGCCGATATCTGCCACCTGCTGCGTGTTTTCCTGGCCCTGAACCGACGAGGACCTGACACATGGCGACAGTGGGACTCTCTCCGCACACTACTTAGTCATATACTGCTTTGATGCTGCGACCGCTGACCCCTCTACTTCGTTATATCCACCTACTTTTACGCGACAGCGTGTGAAGCTCACTCTGTCGAAAAGCCGTCGGCGTCGTAGTAGTGGTAGTTGTAGTTGTAGGCAGCACGCGTCGGAAATATTTGGGGGCTGCGTAAAAATCAGAAGGAACGCGCACTTCATGAAGAATGAAAACGGGTCGATGCGAAGAATCCGACCAGGGTGTTTGGCGTTCGAGTCGGGGATGCTTCCACTCCGCCACGACAGCTCGGCGTTTGAGCATGAATAAAGGCTCGTCTAGTGAATGCATTGGTTTGTTAGATACGTATCTTCGAGATCTGTACTGAGGCGTAAATGAGTAATTATGGCCATATAAATTACAGATGTCGGAATTAAGCGAGTACCATGCGTTTCCGGTAAATTTCCTCCGTGCTTGCCGTGCAGTCCTAGCGCCATCCTGTGGCACCCACAGATACCGCCTTTCGCCATGCACGGCGCAGGCCCGGCAGATAAAGCGCACGTATATATTGAGTTTGCGTCTTCTTTTCCTTTCAACCATAATTACATGTCCTTTCAGGTCCTTGAGGCAATAAACTGGCTTTTTTGGATCGAAGAACTTTTATTGTGGCACAGAAAGCGGGGTTTTTCAGGCTCCCCGCCTAGACCATGGCCAAGAGGTCTTGATTCTTGGCGGCAGCTTCCCCAGTTGGATGGCTTCTACCTGGACCTCTGAACTAGAGCTGGCTAGTAAACCCTCCCACTGGTACAGTGAGTTTATGGTTTCGGGTTTATGCGGGTTCAACGTCCCAAAGCTACGCTGACTATGAGGATCGCCGTGGTCAAGGGCTCCGAAATTTTCAAATTTTTTTCACATTTTCGGGGGTGGGCTATCCAAATTTAGAGGGTCGGCCAAGCTTATTTGGAGGCGTACCCGTTTGGTTCGAACGTGGGTCAACTCAATTTTCAAATTTTTGGCGACGTGCTACCTAAATATTTGGGGTGGGGTCTCCCCCAATTTGGGGGTCCCCCAAGTCGGTTCCGAACTTGGGTCAACTCAAGTGTAAATTTTGCAGGGTTGGGCCAGCTGCAGTTTTAGAGTCGGGCCAATTTCATTTTGAGACTAGATCAACCCTGCCGTCCTCACCTATATTAACCGGCAGTCAAATTCGGCCAAGGTTGTTCTAAGGGCAGTTTTTGGGTGTCCTAACCTTATATTGGACATGTCTTATGTGTCATGCCATGTGTTGTCATATTTACCCTGCAGGTACATCTGGCGCCGCAACACGTGGCGCCTATTCCGCGCTCTCATCGATCCAATACAAACACGCACGGAAACCCAACGCCACTTACATAGGGCATTGCACAACTTTACAGGAACGACAACACAGCTAGCGCACACGCTCAGGGATCGATACCTTTGTCCCACTAAGGACCCCCGGCAGGCGGCGTACTCGTATGCAGGCGAAGAGAACGCGGAGCTGGACAAGCCGTTCCAGCTCCACGACCTCCGGGCGGCCTTAAGCAAGATGAAGCGGGGCACTGCACATGGGCGCGACAAGGTTACGGTCAAGCTTTTGGCCAACCTTCCCGACGCAGCCTACACCGCGCTCCTCAAATACATCAATAGCATTTGGGACGGAGAGACTCCTCTCCCTCTCGATTGGAAATCGGCTCTCGTGACCTTCATTCCGAAGGCCGGCAAACCTATCGATGTGGAGAACCTTCGCCCCATCTCTCTGACGTCTTGTGTCGGCAAGCTGATGGAGACGATGGTGCGCGACAGACTCTCCGATTATCTCGAAACACAGCACATTTTCGCGGACACCATGTTCGGTTTTCGTCCTCACAAGTCAGCACAGGATATACTTCTGCAGCTCCCCCACGACATCTTAGATCCTGTCGAATGTCCCCAAAACGACAAGGTGGTCCTCGCCTTGGATCTTAAAGGCGCATTCGACAACGTCAAACATGCAGTAATCCTGGACCACCTCAGTAACACCAACTGTGGCCACAAAACATTCCATTACATAAGTCAATTTCTTACAGACCGTCAAGCCTATATACGCATACAAGATGCGGAACACGGGCCATACACCATCGGCTCGAGGGGAACACCTCAAGGCGCGGTCCTGTCTCCCCTGCTCTTCAATTTGGCAATGCTTCGCCTTCCCTCCAAATTGTCTTCTCTGCCCGGGATACATCACGCTCTTTATGCGGATGACATTACAATCTGGGCCACGCAAGGCAACCTGGGCCACATGGAGTCCTGCCTGCAAGCAGCAGCGACCCTAGTCGACGACTACGCGGCCTACTGCGGACTCCAGTGCGCCCCAGCTAAATCAGAATTTGTGCACTCACGTCCCTCCCCCCGGGACACAACTCCGCTTCGCATCAGTCTCCCCTCGGGACCGATCCGGGAGGCCAAGGAGATCCGCGTCCTTGGCCTCTTCATACACCACCAACGCAGAGTCGACACCACCATAGCCAAACTTCGCACGGTGGGAGACCAGGTGGGCCGAATGGTCCGCCGGGTCTCAAACAAGCGGGGCGGATTACGAAGCAAGGATGCACTGCGGCTTGCCCATGCTTTCGTAACGAGTAGAATCCTCTACTCAACTCCCTACTTGCACCTGCGCAAACAGGATGATGACCAACTGGAGGTCATCCTGCGGAAAGTCATCAAGCGGGCTCTCGATCTTCCGATCGCCACGTCCAACCAGAGGCTTCTGGCCTTGGGCGTGGTGAACACATTTCGGGAGCTTCGAGAGGCCCACTTATGCAACCAATACACGCGTCTTGCACAGACCACGTCCGGTCGCCGCCTCTTGGACCGGCTACACATCAAACACGACTACCACGTTGAGGAAAGGGAGAGAGTGCCAGAACCCTGGAGACGCGCCCTTCGGGTCCGACCCCTTCCCCGCAACATGTCCAGTGAAGACCATAGCGGTCGTCGCCAGGCGCGCGCGGAAGCGTTGGCGCGATACTATGGTAACCAAGAACATGTGTATTACGTAGACGTTGCCGGCCCACACCACGGGGGGTGGTACACGGCCGCAGTCGTACACAACACAAACACAGTTAACGGGCTCACTTTCAAAGCCTACAGCGCAACACACGCGGAGGAGATTGCCATTGCTCTGGCTCTCACGAATCCCAAGTCAAAACACATCATCACCGACTCGCGAGGGGCCTGTCGGAACTACGAGTTGGGCTGGGCTCCCCCGCTTGCCTGGCGCATACTGGAATATCGCTGTCGATCTGAAGATCCAACTCCACGCAACCTGATTTGGGCCCCCGGTCACCAGGGCCTCCAGGGAAACGAACAGGCCGATCAGGCCGCCCGCGCACTCTCTCCCCGGGCTATCTCCCTGTCCTTGGAAGGGTACTCCCAATCAGACAATCTGGCCATTACATTCAAACAAATCACCGATTACTACAAGGAGAAGCACCGGCGCTACCCGGCCCCTTGTAAGGGTCTGGATCGCGCTGACGAGCGCCTCCTCATCAAAATTCTCACTAACACTGTACTGTGCCCGGCGGTGCTTAAACACTTCAATACATCCTTTGATGGCACGTGCCAGTTCTGTGGGGAGGTGTCTGACACCTTCCACATGGTTTGGGCGTGTCAATCTAACCCATCTATCCCCCCCAACCCCAACCCCACCAGAGAGGACTGGGAGGCGGCCCTGCTCGGCTGTCAAGACCTGAAGAGCCAAAAGGCCTTGGTTCAACGGACGCGGGCGGCGTTGCTTGCCAATGGGGCCCCGGAATAGGGGCTCCACCTAGTACTGTGAGGGGAAAGGGCCAATAGGGTCCTACCCCAATCACCTTTCTGTAAAAAATTTATTGCTTATAAATGTTTTTCACCACCACCACCATCCCCAAATTGAGCTTTGCGTGGTCGATTGCCATCCACACCCATTCCATTGCTGACTCTAGCTGAGGCTTCATTTTCTTCACGTGAGACATCGTCTAAATGGCTGGGGGTAGCAGAAGGGCTTTCGCACTGAAAATACCTGTTATATGTAGATGAGGCCCGGTTTTGTTAAAGTCGAGTATTTGATCTCCTAAAAAGTTGAGTCCTTCTTAACCGCATTCTCAACAAAGAAAATGCGACCGCACTTGGAAGTTGGCCCACCCCCAAATTTCCCAAAGGAAGCTCAAAATCTGGAAGTACACCTACCCCGAGAAAATAGAATAAGGCGAAATAGTTGGCATAAGCTGGTAGATTAATGGTGACTGCGGGGAGGAATAATGTGGACGAGTGGCGGTTTGTTGGTGATTTGATGTGAATTAGCGGGTATTGGTATTTGGATGAGTTGCGATTATTAGGCTGATTAAGGTGGAAGAGCGTGGGTCGGTATAGTATAATCTCACATGATAACAGAACGGAAGGCAATAGAACATTGTAATCTTAAGATTCTCAAATTTGATGGCGCTGATTAAGTTGTGAGCCTCTCGGCCAATCGTGGAATTTCGTTACTGAGAAACTGGTTGGTATTTGCAAGACAACCTGAGTGCCATAGTATCATATGTGTAGCCCGCGGCGACCGCGTTTCGATGGTGGCGGAACGGAAATACGCCTATGTGCTCTGCAACGTCAGCGCACGTTAAAGAGCCCTAGGTGACCGAAATTCTTTCCTGAGCCCTCTACTAGTGTTTCCCGTCGCCCATATGTCGCACTAGGATGTCAAACCCCGCAAATCAGCTACCACTTTCTGTTGAGCTTACTGGTCACAGTCATAGTACTTTCTATGTCCATCCTTTTATCCGTGGCTGTACTGGAGTGCCTGCCGCAAAAGCCATTTTTTCTGCTGCGTCTTGACCCTTAGTAATGATTTTTATAATATATGAGGCGCTTAATATTGGTTTACCTACAGATCAACTGAAACCAATCCTTTTTCTTGCATTACGAACTTTTTCTTTCTTTGCAAGTTAGCATGACTTCCATTTTACCACTCCACTGCATTCTCATCTGGGCTTGTAAAGCGTTTGTCCTTTCCTGCGTCTATTTGGGAAGCAAAGATGCTAAACTTGAAGACCTATATTCCGTACTTGCAAGCCCACTCTCGAAGGCCTCATAACCTAAGAGCTGCATTTTTATTAGAATATTTTGCATCATTAAAAAAGCAGACCAGGAATAGATTGGCTGAAATGGCTTCCACGACCTTGCGAACTAAATGATGTTTTTTCTTTACTTTCACTTAAAGTAAAAATATAGTGCTTCCCTGGATAATAGCTACTTTGAACAAAGGTAGAAGAGAAGAATCGTTAAGTGCAGCTCTTCTTTCGCATATTTAGAAGAAGAGTGTGGAGGATCAAAAAAAGTATTCCCAGGAGCACTTACGTAAGTGTGCGCGTATGTTGCCAGACGGCGCACAGCAGCTGGAATCTGATAGATATTTGGTGCCAGTATGATGAACCTGAAGTTGGAAATGTGACTCGAAATTGCATAACGTTTGAAGGACATGTGGCCCAGGATTATAATGGCGTCTGGCGTGAAAATATACCTGCGTATACAAGAATTCAATGCGACAAACCCTTGGTCACTAAACGTTTTCGTGGCATGCTTCTTGGTTGGCCGCAAACCTTCTGGAGAGTCTCCTGCTGCTTCCACACTACAAAGCATAAGCCTTACTTGCCGCACTGAGCGAAAGCCCGTCAGTGTGTGTGTGTGTGGGGGGGGGGGGGGGGGGTCTATGTTTACCTAAACACTCGATGGTTCCCATATTTGATGACGTCTTCATGCAACGTGGCAAGTGGTGGGTAAATTAATGATTAGTCGCGTGAGTTCCGTCGCTAACAGCAACCTGGATTGCACAAACCCTACCAGTGGCAGCACCTGTCATCGCAGGACACTGGCGCACACTTTGACTGCTGCACCATTGCGCCAAGACTGGTATGACGACTTTCAGGGATCCGTGAAAGTAAATATTGTAATGACCTCATGTAGACGGCGGGCGCATCCGAATGCAACCTGATGCGGCAACTGGTGGGGGAGAGGGGCGCGTTCCGGGGTAGGGCGGCGACTGCCTTCACGAAGTTAGCTCGCAGGTCAGAAGGGATGCGGCGGTGTCGCGGCGGCGGCTACGTAGAACCATGCAGAGGTGCAATTGCCAGCTACACGGCATCGGGTTACGTCACACTCTAGTGCGCGGCGACTGCGTTCGCAAAGTGAACGGCCGGGCTTAATTAAGCCTTCTCACACATGAGCACTCTTAGTGTCTTTGGCAGCTTTGTGTTTGTGTTGTCGGTAGACCCATCGCAAACCTTCTGCAATGTTCAGATGTAACGGAAAGGATTGTTTTTAAGATTCTGTCAACGAGACCTGTCTCAAAGTGACTCCCTGTGATTCTTAAACACAACGAACAGACACTCAGCGTCTGCGCACCTTTTGTAAATGTAGCAAAATACACAGAGGAAAAAAGTTCCCATAGGTGTAGTTCAGCCGAACCAACCGCCGGCGGATGCAGGGTTCCGAGTGGACACAAGCTTCTCAGAGCATGGACCACGTTATACCATAATATTTTCCTCGCATGCCACATAGGAGAGAGCGGTCATTAAGTAGAAACAATCGCAATTTATCAGGCAGTAACTCTCACTAAGAAGTGAGCATGAAATGGACGCATCAGGGCATTATTCTAACCGCTTCTAAAGAAGATAGACCTGCTAGAGCTCTCCATGCATGGACCGAGAGCCTCTTAAGCGCATGTTCGCAATACCTGCACCCTCTCCATTTCCGGAGTCCTTTCTATTGAGGTGGCGTATTTCTTTAGCACAACTTTACAGGTCAGCCGGGTTATCCTCTTTAGAAGCCATCCCTCCCACAGAGTAGATTCAAGTTTGCGCTCCCATTTCAAAACCCTTCGCACTTCACACTCTCCTCCCCCTCACCGACAGAGGCCGCAAGGAACGCGAGCGGACGCATGCCATATCGGCTCCGTCAAGTGTCGCTATTTATTTTGGCGCATCAATTCGGCCTCTCTTGAAATTTGATCGAGTGGGTCCCTAACAGCACCGGGACTCTGGAGACACCAAATTTCATCAGGTGGGCCCAATTTTCGCTTTGCGAGGGGAGATTGTCACTTTGTCACGAGGAGCGGGCGCTAGGCCTAACGGCTGCGTCGCTCCCGTGGCGGCTATACCCTCGCCGCATCTCAAGATGGCTTCCCAAGCCCCTCTAAGGGGCTACGACACTGCCGAAATGGCCTGGACGACTGTTTCGGCACCTCAACCTGAAGCTCCCGCGGAACCTGCACGTTTCGAGCACGAGGAGCTCTTTCAACTTGTCAACCGGCGCGGCAGAGCCGTATCCAACACGGCGGCTGCCACATCGGCGGCGTCCCAAGCCAAGCAGCAAGCCCTCACGCACGGGCCTGCCTCATCGCGTACAAAACAAGCCCAGCCGCGTCAGTGGAAACCCCGCCCAATGCCACAGATGCACCCTGAAGATTACGTGGTCATAATCAAGCCCAGGGTCACCGCCGACCTACGGAATACGTTCCGACGTGGTGAGCTGGGCAAAGCCCTGAACTCGCACCTCGGTATTTCTACTGCCGAGCACGTTCTAAATATCGTCCCCGCCTGGGAGCAGAATCTGCTCGTTGTGGGCGCACGGAATCCACACCTTGCCGATCGCCTTCTCGGCGAATTCAAGTTGTCGACAACCAAAGGCACCCTGCCCGTACACGGGCATTTGAAACAAAACGGGGACGTGTGCCGCGGCGTCGTCGGAGGCATCGCCGACGAAGAAACCAGCGCAACGTTCACCGCCCAAATTGTCTGGCGAGGCGGCCAGATTGCCAACATTCGCCGCCTCGGAAAATCATCCATCGCGGTGATCACCTTTGTTGGAAAGGTGGTTCCGCGGTACGTCCACTACAACGGGGAACTCACCCCCGTCCGAGAATACAAGCGCACTGTGCCGGCCTGTGTGAAGTGCGGTACTGTGGGACACCGCGCGGACATTTGCTCTACGCCTAACTCGCCCAAGTGCGGCCTTTGCGGCCAAACTGTGACTGTGACGCAGGACGGCCGTGCGCCACACGAGTGCAACCCGTCCTGTGCAATCTGTGGACTAGCCCACCCCACGGGCTCGAAAGATTGTAAGGCAAAATTCCGCAGACTTCATCTTGCCGGAGCCAAGCCCTCCCAACATGGGGTAACCGAGAAGCCAGCGCCTGGAAACAGGCAAGGTGCCCCCGTCGACGAAGCCAATGGCGGCGCGGTACGCGGCAATCACGCCACCGGCTCGCGCGAGGGAGACATCAACGCGGTCTCCTCCTGTCCCGGAGTGAAGTCAACGGGAGAGAAGACGCGAAAGAAGAAAATGAAGAAGAATAAGCAGGCGCCACCACCGCCCCCTAGCGGAGACGACGCCAAGCACTTCCCCGCCCTCAAACCAAGTGGCGCTGCCGGAGCCCGCGCCCCGGCGCAGCAGCAACACACTCAGGTGAGAAGCTGGGCAAAGGTCGCCTCCTCCCCTCCCTCCTCCTCACCCTCTTCCCCCTCCTCGGCTTACGGCATTGATGTCGAAAGCAGCAGACAAAATGAGCAGCTAAGAGCACAGATCGGGCACTTGCTCACCAAAATTCAAAATTTAGAGGAAAAGCTAGCTGCTGCGACGGGTATCCCGAGTTCCGACGCCATGGAGAGTGAGCCCGAACTGCCGCCCGTGTTCGAGTCGGCAATGGCCGCAATGGAGGCGCGTCTCACCTCCCATTTCCAGAAAATGCTCGAAACGGCAATGACCTGCATGGAGACCAAATGCTCGGCATCGGTCCCTGCAGCTATCAGCCGGTGCATGAAATCCAACACCACCCACCGCAGCGGTGGCCAAGTGGTTGAGCATCCGCCTCGTATGCGGGAGATGCGGGGTTCGATCCCCAGTGCCGCCGGGTACCCACCGGTGTCAAGAGTCAAGAAGTCTTTATTGAGTAACACAAACAAAATGTATACACAGATATTTGGACCGATAGCCAATGAGGCTAGTAAGCGGTCCAATACAAATTAACATATAGGACAGCAATCACAAACACATTGAAGAAAAACTAACTTTGTAGCCTTGCTTCCATTCCCAAAAAATGTTTCTTGCATGTCAGTTTGAAATTCCTAGCTTGCTTTATTTCAATTGGCAACGAGTTCCAAATTTTCGCTCCTGTAAATTCTATTCGTCTTTCTCCGTACGCATTATGGCAAATTGGAAGGTTAAAATTGCCATTGCTGGCTTGTCTAGTGTTGCGGACGGGAATACTGAATGCACCAAGAGGTAAGGGGTAGTTGGTATTTATAATATTATTAACCATAAGAGCTATTTTGTAATCGCGTAGGGTTGTGAATGACATGATTTGCATTGCGTCAAAAATGTTATTGTTAGAACTATTCGAAGAAGGTAATCCCATGGTTTTCAAGGCACGTTTTTGTAGTCTTAGCAATGGTGTTAAATACGTTTTGTATGTGATTCCCCATGATTCACTGCAATAACTGAGATGACTGTGACATAATGAAAAATACAGTGATCTAAGAATAGCAGGTGGAAAGTGCCGCCGTCCCTTAGCCAAGGTAAAACAACCATACGCAATCTTTTTACACACATTGTGCACCTGTTCCTTCCAAGACAAGTGGCAGTCAAACATGACCCCTAAATATTTAAAAGAAGACACACTATCAATAACATTGTTGTCAACACATATAGAAAAATCACTTGATTCAATACACTTTTGTTTTGAACGAAAAATAACATATTTAGTTTTTTCAGTGTTTAAAGTTAGATGATTATTACGAAACCAGGTCGAAATACGTTGGAGTTCATTGTTAATAGGTTTTTCTATTGACTCAAGTGAGTTGCCAGTAAAGATAAGTGCAGTGTCATCCGCATACATCAAAATTTGAGAACACTGTATTGCATTGGGGAGGTCATTAATAAAGATTGAAAATAAAAGCGGTCCCAGAACTGACCCCTGGGGTACACCACACGTAACAGTTTGGTATGCAGACTTGAACTGTTTGAGGACAACTTGCTGCTGTCGTGAAGAAAGATAACTTTTAAAGAATTCAAGTGCCCCGCTACGCACACCACATGCTTCCAGTTTCATTAAAAGAATGGAGTGTGAGACTGTGTCGAAAGCTTTTTTGATGTCTATAAATACGTTTACAGCAACATTATGATTATGAAGAGCAGATAGGATAAGCTGTGATAGAGTAACTACAGCCGTGGACGTGGACCTGCTAGAAACAAATCCGTGTTGCTGAGGACAAATATGATTAGCATCAAGAAAGGTTTTCAGTTGGAAAGCAATTAATTTTTCAAAAATGGTATTGACGACACTCAGTACAGATATTGGCCTGTAACTAGACGGGTTGTTAGGGTCACCAGTTTTAAATATCGGAACAACTTTTGCAACTTTTAAAGTATCGGGGTATAAGCTAAAGTGTATCGCGTGATTGAATATTCTGCACAAAGGAACACAAAACAAATCAATGTTGTCCTTGATTACCTTAGCCATTATGCCGTCTGGCCCGGCCGCTTTATTCGTGGGCATGTTCGCCACAACACTTGCAACTTCATCGCTAGTAATGTTCGAGAAACTGAATTCATTATTAATACATCGAGGTACGCCGGATGTCACTGAAGCTAAGGGAGTAGGTTGCGCACTGTTCTGACCGTAGGTTGTGAAGAACTGATTAAACTGGTCTGCAGTCTCTATTGACAAGTTGTCAGGAACGATCTGTTTTCTTTTAACTGTTCCCGTAACTTCTCCTACAATCTTCCATACTTGCTTAGTGTCATTTCCTTGACGATTAACCAAATTAGTATAATACAATTTCTTTGATTTTCTCATCAGCGCCACGGATTTGTTTCTGTAATACTTAAACTGTTTCAAGTAATAAGCATTTGTTCTGTTGTTTTTGAGCTTATTGTAGTATGAATCCTTTTTTTTCAATACTGTGAGTATTTCCTCAGTAATCCAAGGACATATGGCATGTTTATAGTTGCGCCGAGAAAACTTCAGCGTAGACTTAGTAATTGCATCGGAAACAGCAGATACGAAGTTAGCAAATTCAGTGTGAACGTCACTGTGACACAGATTTTCGAAATGAATAGATTCGAGCAAACGCCTGACATGCGCGTAGTCCACCCGTGAAAATACATTGGTATGGGTAGGGCAAGTACAATCAATACCCGACCGTGGCAAGAACAGAAAAGTTGAACAGTGATCAGCTATGTTTTGGTTACAAACACCAGCACAGGCATCCATATCACGGTTACATAAGATGTGATCAATAATTGTTGCAGACTGATGTGTAATTCTAGTGGGCACATTGATAACGTTCTTGAGGTTGAACGATTCCAGTAAGAAAATATAATCTGGACAGTCATCCTTTGATAAGTCGATATTGAAATCACCAACTATTGCTAACTGATTATTAAAAGACATCAGAGGAACCAGAATGGACTCCATATCAGATAAGAACTGACTTGTGCACGTGTTTGGCGGACGATATACCACGCCTATTACGACGTCTGTCTTAAGGCGAATAAAAAGTGCTTCCGTGGTTTTAGAGCTCAGAGAGGAATCCGAGAGTTGTTGATAATCTATGCCGTTTTTTATAAAAAGAGCAACGCCACCCCCTCGTGCGGTGCTATCTCTTGGTAAAGATAGCGTTGTGTAACCCGGTATGTACGGTATTTCTCCTTTCTTAAGCCAGGTTTCAGTTACAGCGATAAGATCATACTGGAAAGAATGTTGCGATAAATGTACAGTGAGTAGGTCTAGATTTTTATTTATGCTGCGGACATTGCAATGAAAAATGGAAAGGTTTTCGCTCTCGCGCCACTTAGCACGGATTTCCTCAACGGAAAAAGCCATGTTTCTAGACTACCTGAGCAAGATCAGCGTCACAGGTTATATGTAGAACATGCGAGGTATCTGTCTTGCGCATCAGGATCTTGCCATCAGATACCCATGTGTGTTTCCACTGTTTTTCCTTTTTGGCTTTCCGTGCTTTACCTAGCAAAATTTTGATTGCCGGGCACAAATGTTCGTTGATGAACACGGGATTCTCGTGATCATCAAAGCTCAGAAGTGTAGTGTTCAGCCGTTGCTTTTTCGCTTTTTTCAGAATGCTGTCTCTCACTTTCCTAGAGGCAAACTTAACAATGATGTTGGGTTCGTCCTTGTTTTTTGAGGGCACACGATGGATAGCTTCAACATCGGATTCATCGAACTCGGTGCTCAGGAGATGACAGATCGATGTCATCACTGAAATCAGATTTTCACTGGGTGTTGGAGGGATGCCTTTGATTTCAAGGTTATTTCTTCTACTGTACTGCTGCAGTTCAGTTAATTCGTGCCTGAGAGTTTTCACTTCATTTGTGAGTCGGTTGTTTTCTTTTTTCATTTCCTGGTTTACGTTTTTAACGTCAGACAGGGTCTTTTTGAGCTCAGAGATCTCTGTTCTAAATTCTTCGAAATTTTCATTGATAAAGCCCATTGAAGTTTTGACAGATTCCATTTCAGATTCAATCACATGTTTTAAATCTTGCTTTAGTTCACTTTGCTTAGAGTCAAACTGTGCACGCAAGTCAGTCATAGCCTTTACAAGTTCTTTTATGGTTGAAGGAGGCTTATCACCCATGCTGGACACAAACATGAACGGAGCAACCCAGTAGCCCAAGATCGATGTTTGTAATCAAAGATACAGGATACACACCTGCAATGAACGAAGAAGGCGGTTAGCCTCTGCCTGGTTGCGAAGGCTGCCTGGATTGCTCCGTGAATGATGTGGGGACCGTCGTGCTGCGGTTATATAGGGGACGCCGTTGATATCGGACAGTAGTGCGCAGGTGCGGCTTGCCAGTAGAGAAGGGAGGGAGGGGGACGATCCGTGGACACGTGTAGGTTCCACCAGCAGTGACGGTAGCAGCTTCGGATTCCGCTTCTCAAACGCGCATTTCTGCAATGAACGAAGAAGGCGGTTAGCCTCTGCCTGGTTGCGAAGGCTGCCTGGATTGCTCCGTGAATGATGTGGGGACCGTCGTGCTGCGGTTATATAGGGGACGCCGTTGATATCGGACAGTAGTGCGCAGGTGCGGCTTGCCAATAGAGAAGGGAGGGAGGGGGACGATCCGTGGACACGTGTAGGTTCCACCAGCAGTGACGGTAGCAGCTTCGGATTCCGCTTCTCAAACGCGCATTTCTGCAATGAACGAAGAAGGCGGTTAGCCTCTGCCTGGTTGCGAAGGCTGCCTGGATTGCTCCGTGATACAATGGGTACAAGCTTTCCCCTGGTCTGGTGCTCGGCTTATTTAGGGTGAAATGCTTGGGAAATGGGTCTTTGACCCCACCTTGAGAAAAAGAAAAATACCTTGTGACATGGCGCTCTTTGGCCATAGCTGCCCTTGCGCCATAAAAATCCATAATCATCACCAACACCACCCGAACGAGCCGGCGGTTCGAGGGGATCCGAGCCTTCAACAGGCGCAAGAAAATTATCGGCCCTCCCAGAGACGCGGATTCGGTGAACTCCAACCCCGCACCCCAACCCGGTGCTGGCTCTGGGTCGGAGTCCCATCAGCCCCCATCTGACACCTCCATTGCTAATGATGGCAGGACGACCTAACAAGCGTTCCCCTCCTCCGAAAACACACAAATTGGTAACCGTAACGCAATGGAATTGTACAGGCTTCAAGGCCCGGCAGAAACGCGCGAACCTGCGTCTCTACCTAGAAACTTTCGAGGCTTTGCCCGCCGTGGTCGCCCTCCAGGAGCCAGGAACGGCGGCCAAGTTGACTAATTACGCGACGTTCCAGCGAGACCCCTCGTCGTGTCTCCTCGTACACAAGTCGTACACCGCCTCCGAAATTGACCTCGATCTCAATATACTGTACTCATACGCCATGGTAAGGATCCTTCCCCTTCGACGGTCGGATCCTCCCCTACACGTACTTAATGTATACTGCTCCCCGAAACTGAAGCGAGTGACCTTCGCGGACCTCTTTAGCCGTGCACTTAAAGAGGCGAGTCGCGACCCCCTGCTGATTGTGGGCGACTTCAACGCCCCTAGCCAGCTATGGGGCTATCGTAAGGAGGAATTGCGCGGACGCATGCTGGCGGAGTTGGCGTCCACACTGAGGCTCACCCTCCACACTGACCCGGCATTTCCTACGCGCGCAGGCAACTCGGTGACCCGAGACACATGCCCGGACCTCACCTTCACTCGCAACATAAGACACGCTGACTGAATCAACACCGAGGAAACCCTCGGCAGCGACCACTGCATCCTCAACACCACTGTTTATACACGCCCCCTCAAGCGCCCCACCACACAAGCACACATCCCCAATTAGACCACCTTTCGCCAAAATTTCCCATCCGACGCCAACACGAACATCACAAAGCAATGCTACACGAATAGGTCCCAGTTAGTCATATCGCACCTTCGCTCCCACGAGAAGCAGATACAGCTCACAGAGGCAGTCACGGACGTGGACAACCACCTCCTCCACCTCCGGCAAGCGCGCCGCGGCCTTACGCGCCGCTGGAAGCGCCAGAAACACAACAAGAAGCTCAAAGCGCGCATTGCGGACCTCACCCGGCAGGCAGCAGAGTACGCGGCCCAACTCGCTGACTCCAACTGGGTGGAACGCTGCAACACGGCGGCTAGGCAAATGTCGAGCTGGAACACATGGCGGCTCTTCCGAGCCCTCATCAACCCAATGCAGACCCGCACAGAAACGTACAAGCAACTAAACAAAGCCATGCACTCATTCCAAGGAAATGCAACGCAGTTGGCACAGGCACTCCGGGATCGCTACCTGTGTACAACTCGGGACGGCCGCACATCGCCCTTTTCCTACGCAGGCAGGGAAAACTCGGAGTTGGACAAGCCTTTCCAGCTTCACGATCTGCGGGCCAGTCTGGCCATAATGAAGAGGGGCACCGCGCCGGGCCGGGACAAGGTTACCGTCAAACTTTTGGCGAACCTTCCTGATTCGGCGTACCAGTGCCTTCTAGAATACATTAATGCGATCTGGACGGGGGAAACCCCCCCTCCCCATAGACTGGAAGAAGGCCCTTGTCACCTTCATCCCGAAGGCCGGGAAACCAATCGACACGGACAACCTCCGCCCCATCTCTCTCACCTCGTGCGTGGGCAAATTGATGGAGACGATAGTACGGGATCGGCTGTCCGAATACCTCAAACAACACAACACCTTCGCGGACGCCATGTTTGGATTTCGCCCACACAGATCCGCACAGGCTGTCCTGCTCCAACTCGACCGCGAAATCTTGAACCCCATCACATACCCCCAAAACGACAAAATTGTCCTCGCGCTCGACCTGAAAGGAGCGTTCGACAATGTAACTCACGACGTCATACTCACACACTTGAGTCAAACTCACTACGGCATCAATACCTTCAATTACGTGAAGAAATTTCTCACGGACAGACTATCATACATCAAAATACAGGACCAAGAGCATGGACCTTTCCTGCTGGGCACGAGGGGGACTCCACAAGGCGCGGTGCTGTCCCCTTTGCTATTCAACATGGCCATGATGCGCCTACCTGCCCTGCTGGGTGCCGTCGAAGGGGTCCAGCACGCGCTGTACGCCGACATCACCCTCTGGGCTACGCAAGGATGCCTAGGGGACATGGAGAACAGCCTGCAAACGGCCGCCAGCATAGTGGACCGCTATGCCCGGGACTGTGGTCTGCAATGCTGCCCGCAGAAATCGGAATTCGTGCATCTGCGCCCCTCGCGCACATGCTCGACACAAATCAATATCTCCCTGCAAAGCGGCCCCATTAACGAATCCAAGGAAATCAGAGTCCTCGGACTCTTCATACACAAACAGCGACGCTGCGACACAACACTCGCCAAGCTCCGGCAGGTGGGGGACCAGGTGGGCCGCATGGTCCCCCGGGTTTCCAACAAGCGCGGTGGGTTACGATGCAGACGCCTTACGGCCGGCGAACGCATTCGTGACCAGTCGAATCTTGTATTCGACTCCCTACCTCTACCTGCGGAAACAGGAAGAGAATGCTCTCGAGGTCATCCTCCGCAAAATCATGAAACGCGCGCTGGACCTCCCGGTCTCTACCTCTACCAGTCACCTCATGGGACTGGGGATGGGGAACACTTTCAGGGAGCTTCGGGAGGCCCAGCTCACCAACCAATACACTCGTCTCACAAAGACAGGGTCGGGTCGCCGCCTTCTTTATTTGGTTTTTATTGGGGGGAAAGGAAATGGCGCAGTATCTGTCTCATATATCGTTGGACACCTGAACCGCGCCGTAAGGGAAGGGATAAGGGAGGGAGTGAAAGAAGAAACGAAGAAGGAGGTGCCGTAGTGGAGGGCTCCGGAATAATTTCGACCACCTGGGGATCTTTAACATGCACTGACATCGCACAGCACACGGGCGCCTTAGCGTTTTTCCTCCATAAAAACGCAGCCGCCGCGGTCGGGTTCGAACCCGGGAACTCCGGATCAGTAGTCGAGCGCCCTAACCACTGAGCCACCACGGCGGGTCCCGCCTTCTAGCCCGACTTCACATCCAGCACACCCAATTCACAGAGGAGAGATGCCGCCTTCCCGTACACTGGAGACGCGCCCTCCACGTGCGGCCTCTCCCCACCAACATGTCCAAAGAGGACCATAATGGCAGGCGCCAGGCGCGGGCGGAAGCCTTGGACCGCCATTTTGGGAATAAACCAGGAGTCTTCTACGTGGACGCCTCCGGCCCGGACCCCAAGGGATGGTACACGGCCGCGGTCGTCCACGAGGGCAAAACAGTAGACGCCCTTACTTTCAAGGCCCAGTCAGCAATTCACGCAGAAGAGGTCGCCATCGCCCTGGCAGCCTCCGACTCCTCCTCCAAATACATAATCACCTACTCGCGAGGGGCTTGTTGAAACGTCGAGCAAGGGTGGGCTACTCCCCTGGCTTATCGCATCTATCAAAATTGTAGCCGAGACTCCGATCCTGCGCACCGATCTATTATTCGGGCTCCAGGTCACCAAGGCCTCCACGGAAACGAAGCAGCCGACGCCGCCGCCCGCGCGCTCTCTCTCCGGGTGTTTCCCTCGGGACCCGACGATGACCAGGACTCCAATTTCAATCCGGTTTACACTTTTAAGAAAATATGCGATTACTACAAATCCACCCACCAAACTCTTCCCACTCCTTGCAAAGGGCTGGGGAAGGCCAACGAGAGGGTACTCCTGCGCCTGCTCACTAACACGATGCTGTGCCCGGCAACTCTAAAGCATTTCAATCCTCAATTCGACGGGCGGTTCTCACACTGTGGGGAGGTGTCGGACACCTACCACATGGTGTGGGCCTGCCAGCAGAACCCATCCCTACCTCCTATCCCAAACCCCACCCGAGAGGACTGGGAGGCGACCCTGTCCGGCTGCTGCACCCTCGAGGCCCAAAGGGCCTTAACGCAGCGTTCCCGGGCTGCGGCAACCGCCAATGGGGTGCCTGACTAGGCATCCCCACCTAGTGGTTGTAAGGGCGTGACCCTTCAGGTCACGGACCCCAACACCTCTCTCTATAATTAATAAATGTTTTTACTACCACCACCACCACCCCTCACCGGGATTGTTTTCTCCTCGCAGTGAAGCCTTATTTAAACTACGCCTATGATGAACGCTTTTATCACACGAAGGGAAGTCATCTTGTCTGAACCTTGGCTCGTACCCTGCGGCTTCCCTGCTGACTTTGTGTTGTTGAGAAACACATCTGCTGCGCTCTCTCTACCGTGAACGCCTTTAAAGGTGGACATGCGAATACGCCACTTTCAGAAAACATTCCTACAATGCGAGACAACAAAACCGGGCAGAATTGCTTATCCTTTGAGCGCAAGCTCTGTGACTGACATTTTATGGCGTAAACGACGTCTCAGTCTGAACTGTATGTCCTATTCGCGAACTGTATGAATATTGCGATAGGCCGTGCAGGTTGTAGCCAGTCGTGGTGGCTCAGTGGTTAAGGCGTTCGTCTACTGAGCCGGAGTATCGGGGATGGAACGTGACAACGACGGCCGCGTTTCAATCGGGGCGAAACGAAAAAGGCGCCCGTGTGCTGTGCGACGTTAGTGCACGTTAAAGATCACCAGGCGGTCGAAATTATTCCGGAGCCGTCCACTACAGCCCCTCTTTCTTCCTTTCACCTTTCACTCCCTACTTTATATCTCCCCTTACGGCGTGGTTCGGTTGTCCACCCACGTACATAAGAGACAGTAACTGCGTCAAAAAAAAGTGGCGGCCAGGCAGGGAGTGAGTGTGGTGTTTTCTGCCCCTTGCAAGCTTTCGGGTCTGTGCTCGCGCATTTCTCGAGGCAGGGAAAGGAACTACGTTTGTACAACGCAGCACGAGAACCGCTTCACGGCGTGTGTCGCTCAGGTCGTGTACAAGTTCCCCCTCACATGCGAAAGAGTATACATAGGCCAAACAGGCTGATGTAATAACGACCGCTGTGTGAGCACCACTCCTCCCTGGGGTCCGATGACGGTGCCAACTTGCCTCGCCATTGCAATGAATGTGGGTGTTATCCACTGGTCAGCAACGTAATGATTCTTGGTAGAGGCAGGGGTAAGCAAGAGCGAGAAATCTTGGAGGCTTACCATATCAGTTTGTCACGCCAAGATTGCATTAGCACAACTTCGGTGCGCTTACTCGAAAAGGAATTTGCTTTTTTAGGTCGGTCACCGTGGAGGTGTATCTTGCGTGCCCTATGCGCTGTGAGTTGTGATACGGCTGTTGCGCATGCTCTGCTGGCCTTGCTGGGACTATGTTTTTGTCTAATAAATCTCAGTTGACAGTCCAGTCGTTGTGCCGTGTACACTCCTTCTCTTGTCCCATGTCTTTTGTGACTGGTGTTTTCAAGTTACTATGAACCAACTGGCCCGCATTTCAACCCTTCTGCGTCACAACCAATTTTCAATATTTCTGCAGGTTGTTAACGAGGTATGGCTAAGCCATAAGACACTGGCGAGTAGGCAGTATTTCAAGTCCAGCGCCTATGCATATGGAACGCGACTGAAGTTGTGAGACGGCCCATCTACGTCGTTCTCACCTGTGGTAAAGAGAACTTTTTTCTAAGTCTATGACGGTACTTAATCTAGAGCAATTGGGGTTCGAATGGTGAATCTTCCGATTAGCTCTTCGCAAAATGCATACTCACTTAAGCTGTTGGCCGATCGTCTGGCAACCCACGTAGCAGCCAAGAAAGGTTTACGGCGCAATTTGCCTCTCATGAGCCAAAGACCGCGAGAATGCGGCCGCCTCCTGACGAGGAAAGGAAATTTTTTATCTGGAAGCTGCTTAATAGCACTGTCGCAAGCACTACAGCACTAAAAGTACATTCAAGAGGCTAATCGCCCAGCGGGTGCGCTCGAAATGGGAGGTCTGCCTCTTGAAAATCCTCGTTCACTTAACGTGCAGCGCCATCTTGATGTTTAAGGTGTGAAGTTAAAGCAAATGACCATTCCGATTTCCTAATTGTCTTTGGCTATTTTTCGTACTTCACTACTAAGCTCGGTTATCCTTGCTGTCCTTAACATTCCCACTACCAGCGTAATTAGAGACAGAAGCCTAATAAGCGCTGCTAGCAGATTTTGTGTGAAACCATTGTTCCGGAATAAGCTAATGGAATACAACGGCGCAAGAAACCAAAAAAGAGACTCCATGATTTCTCCTTCCAGCCTATCACAGGACCAACCAATTAATCTAGATTTTTTTTTCAAAGCCAGGACAGCAGTGACAACATTTACCATGTGTCGCAATGTGCCTACCGGCGCCATTTTTTACCTGCGTTTCATGCTGTTTCGCTCGTCCTGTCTACTGAGTGTTCTCTGCCTTGTTTTCATGCGCCATTGTATTCCATCAGCTATTTCTGTTCAACAATCTCAAACCAAAATCTTTCCGGAATAAGCGACTCAACTCGCGTTTGTATTTAGTGCACCTTTCGTTAATTTCCCAGCCTTAACCTTCACGCAGCACAGTTGTTAACATAGACGGCAGTATTAGAGAGATAGTTCTGTAAGGTGTTCTCACCTGGTTAAAAGTACTGCGTCGGTGTATTGCAAAAAATATGACTACTTTCGTTGAGCCACTGAGAATCTCGGATAAGTTGACCTAGTTGACGGTGCTGCCAAGAATCTGCGCTGCACTGGCACGCAAATCTTGGGGTTGTATTTCGTAACTTATCGTTTGCTTCTCTGCCACTATTCGCTTTTTACGGTGACGGAGGCCATGGGGAATGACGTCGTTCTGGCCGTGACAGAAACACGGCCACAAAGCAGTGGCGGACCAGTGATGACAAACGATGGAGCACGACGCGCCTTTGACATGCCTTGACGTGTTTTGTCGAGGCTAATTTCCTGGAAGCAAATAAAATTAAGGGGGCACTTAAGCTCCGCCTTTAGAGTATGTTGCGACTGCGTCAACGGGTGTTCGTTACTTTCTTCCTTAATTAGGCTTTATAATTACACACACTCATCAGGATACTTCAGTTCGTACACTAGGTCACGTGAGACACCACAAGACGCACAAGGTGTCCCTTTAGCCAAGTCGAACGAACGTGCGTCAGTGGCCTATGGGTAGCGCGTCTGGCTCGAAACCAGAGAGTAATGGGCTCAATTTCCAACTAATTACCTTAATTTCCTTTTCTCCTTATTTACCTTACTTAGTATTCTTATGTCATATTGACATTTCAGTCATGCTACGACCTCATAGGCACAATTTCACTTGGAGTTTTAAAAGTTTTCATTCCAAAACTCACCACGTCCCAACCCTTTCGACCAATATGAATTAATGTGACATCGCGCATGGATGTTCTTCCGAACATCCAATATAAAGCTGTTGCGTCACAATATGTGGTGGATGTAGAACGGTTTGTGGGAACACGGCCCCTGGGACTCGGCGGAGAATTTATGCGTCCGCGGCAGGGCAGCTAGCGACAGCGCGGCCAGACCGGCCGTGACCAGTGATTTGTCAATTGCTCCCCATTTTATGTTATATCATCACAATTGCTGTAACAACCAGATGAAACTAAAATTAAACAAAAGGTTTCAAATTACGCCTGCCGCTATGCTTTGCAGTTGTTGCTATAACAAAATAATTTATCGGCCGCATTACGGCTCCTACTGTCACTGTGACATTCAATGAGGTGAGTTGATAAAAAAAATGCTGATTACAGTGACCCCGACCGGCGCAGCCTAGTATTTGAGAGAGCCTCGCGTTGTACTTTCCAATACCCCAAAACTTTTTGCGGGGATAAACTGAACGCGAAATGCATTTGCGCCTCAGCGCTCGCCTTTTACTTGACTCTCATGATAAGACAGCGTAGTGCGGTCGTTTTGAGATCCATCTCAGTTAGTCCTAACGCAAGCCGTACTGACATACTCTTTATCAGCTGTAGATTGGAACAAGCCGCCGTCCGTACAAACTGCGTATCTCAAATGGACATGCCAATCAGTGGGTGAGAATCATAAATCACATTTTGGCTCAGCAACAACCAAATTAGAAGCGATACAGAGAGACGAACCTTGAGCGCTTCAAGTGCAGTCCTGAGCATATCCTGGCTTCCTTCCAGGTACACTTTGTGGACGTTTATGACGCCCCAGTGTACACTTTGTTCTACAAAAAGTTTTCAACCGCCCAGAGTTTTGTTCCCGTTTTCTTGACACCATCAACGAAGTCTCCAACAGCCCTGTAAGCATTGCTTTTAGGGAACAAAAGAATAAAACGAAGTTTATATGGAATAAATAATGTTAAGAACACAGAAGAAAAAAGAAAATGTGCAAAGAAATTGGTCGGTTGTAATATCTATGCTCGGACCGTGCTCGGGCCGTGGGCAACGGATGCCTGTGACCATAGGGTTTCTTTATATGAAAGAGGCGAAGCTGGTGGCACTTCCCTTAATACACCATAGAGAGGCGCACAAACGCCCGGAAGACTAAATTTCTTACTTGGCTTGGCTTGGCTACTGTTCGGCATAATACGTTGATTCAGCCGTAAAAATAGCACTTTTACTCATAGAGTTTCTTACTATTAACTAGAGGGAAAGCTGGCGTCACTGCACCTGTACCTCAATGGGCGCGCAAAGCTTCATGGGGCGATGAGCTACTTGGTGCGAGACAGTAGGTTTTTCTCAGGAACACAGAGTGGCGTTACTAAAATTCCCCATTCCGTATCCACGGACCGCTCCGCGCGCAGACGACTTCGGCATAAGAGTAGTGTGCAAAAGCCACAGTAGCAAAAATGCAAGAGCACACGACACCAATAAAAGGTTTTTGTCTTTCAAAATGCTGCGAAAAAACATTTAAAATATCGAAGCGACAAAACTTTTTTTCAAAACCATATTTTATTTTTAAAATCGCGCCTCTTAAGACAAAATATTGGCTTTCGTGGTCTGCAATGCTTGGCCAATAGGAGAGCAAGCCATTGCTTATTTTGAGCAAAATTCGCATTTGCATGCTTTCCTGCTCGTTTGCTACGATTTACAGACAAAATATTGAATGATAGGTCATTGTTAATTATCAAGCAACGTTTGTTTTTTTTATTATTTTTTGGCCAAAAGTTGTAGTTCTGCAGTCGGTAGCTCTCCGACCCATGATGCTTAGAGAGCTCATGGTGGTACAGGTGGTCTCGAGGAAGCTCCATGCAAACTCCAATAGGCGGGGCGCCAGCTTTCCCTCTAGTTAGTAGCAAGAAACTCTATGCTTTTACAAAAGCAAATCTCGATCAAATGCTGTGAAAGTTTTCATAGCGGCCTGATTCTTTTCAAGGTAAACCTCAATGAAATTCTGTGATTTTTCATACCGGCCTAACTTGGAACTTTCACTTGAGTTAAATCTATTGTACAATTGAAAAACGTGGCATCTAAATAACTTATTCGGCGCAAAGAATAGAGCCTCTCGGCGAAACTTCCAATATCGAGGTACAGTCCACGTTTTAGACCTAACACTAGCAAATCCACGCCCAAAACCTCTCTCCCCGTCATTCCCGCGGTGGGTTAAGTGTTCTTTTTAAGAAACTCGCATAGGTGGTGGCGCCAGCTTTCCCACTAGGCACTATTTATAAATTTTATGACCCGTAACGTCAGGGTAGCGGCGCTGGCGCACGGCTTCGTTATCAAAGCGGAGCCTGATCAGTGGTAGAGGGCGTCAAGCACAAAAGGGAAAAACATAATATACGAATAGGACAGTTGTCGGGCTAGTTGGTGGTGATCCATTCTTTCGTTGAAAGCACTTAAAATACACGGACAGAAGACATAGAAGACGACGTCACAGGCGCTGAACTTCAACTTTATTCAAGACACCGAAAAACTGCATATATACCCAAAACACAGGCGCCGACAAGCGGCGAAAGTTTCTTTATGTACTCGTGGCAACAGAAATGATACAAGTAGTGGAAAAATGACAAGGGCTAAATACCATAGAATTGAACAGGGCGGGATAAAACCAGAACAAAATGAGACAGTGTATATATATATATATATATATATATATATATATATATATATATATATATATATATATATATATATATATATATATATATATTATGTATAGAAAGATAAACGTACTTTGTTGCTAGAGGGAAAAATTCAAAGTTGAAAACGCTTCATTTAGCCATAGATTTATTTTGAGTCGACGTTTCGGACAGAGCCTGTCCTTTCTCAAGACTGAGGTTGTATATATATATATATATATATATATATATATATATATATATATATATATATATATATATATATATATATATATATATTACCAAGTCATTTAAGAAAAACCTCCGACACGTGAAATAGTGGTGCGGTTTGACTAAAGGAATTTGCGAGAAAGGGTCCGATAACATTGAACCAAAACATACACACCAACAAAGATCAAACGTGGTAAAAAAATAACAAAGGCGTAGTGGGAAGAAAAAAAAACACGCAGTGAACACACAATAGTGATCGGGTACGCAAGCGAAAATTTAACAAAACAGATGAAGCGAACAATTAACGCAGCTAAACACAAAAGATGAAGTGCGCTAGACAACTAAAAGGATAAAAAACGGGGACAAGCAATGAAGGTGAAGCCAACAAGAAACAAGGCTAAAGGTATAAGATAAGATGCAGTAAAACCGAGAGAGAAAGATAAAATATCAAACAATGAAATTCAACAAAAGTAAGTCTAAACGGAAGAAAAATATGATAGCAAAATCGATAAAAAGGAGATTGGCGAAAGAAGTAGAGAATGTAACTCCTTTGTAAAAACAAGATTAAGTCAAAAAGATTCAGAAAGAAAGCCTAACTCTTTTTCTGACAGTGAAACCGAGCGTGCGCATACATATTAACCCTCGTGCCTAAAAATCTCGGTGGCTTCCACTATTTCACGTGTCAGCTTGTTCCGGTGCTTTTTACACACAGTGGCTTTTTCGAACATTGGGTGGTATGGCTTTTTTGTCACGAAGACATGAACTGGACAACCAGGTGTATAACTTCGTCACAACGTATTTTATGAACAAGCCAGTTAAGTACCAACCTTCGGACCCCGGCGCTGGAAGAGCAATAAACTAAGGCTGTGGTAAAACCTGTGACGCAGCGGAGAGTGGTAGGATGTGAGGTGCACACCAAAACATCATGGATTTTCGAACGCGGTGCGTCGACAGTGGTGCGTCGGACAGCGGAGCGCTGCGCGTGCCAGCTCAGCTTGTGGCGCGTGTGCGCGTGCGAAGGGTGTGTGCGAGCACGATGAGCGGAGAGCTGACGTGTCAGAAAACCGAAGTGTGAAGGGAGGATAGGATACACTTTATTGCTCTAACAAGGTCTTTCGGTCAGACAGAGGTCTTCATCTTCAAGCAGATGTCTCTCTCCATCTTGCAGAGTTCGGCGCCCCTATTCCAGGGCACCGCTGAGTTTGGCCGCTCGCTTGGCATGGATGACCAATCCTCTTTGGAGGATTGGTCTGCCGCTGGAGAGCACACTCTCCCTCTGCTCCGCACTCAGATTTTCTGAGTCATGGAATGCTTTATTTATGTTACATTCCTAGATAATACGGTATAGGGTGGGTGTTGCACAGCACCATGGGCAGATGTCCCTGTATTGGTTCGGGAACATTTCGCTAAGGATGTGTAAATTGGGGGAAGGCTCCGGTTTGAAGCTTCCTCCAGTAAACTGCTTCTTGTTGATTTAATTTGTTGTGGGGAAAAGGATACTTTAGTCTCGTCCCTCTGCAATAATTTAGAATGTCGGAGTACGTCGGGATTACCCTCACGAAGTCCTCCAGGTCTTCGTTCAAGAGTGCTCGGTTAGTGTACTCGCGAACGACTCTATCGACAATTTGGTTGCCTTCTATCTCGATGTGTCCCGGTATCCAGAAAATGATGTGTCTAATGTGATCTTCGGGTAGGCCTGCGCGGAGGAGGATTTGGAGCGCTTTACGACCTATTCTGCCGTTAATGTAGTTACGGCATGCCTCTTTCGAATCTGTGAGGTTTTTTAAGGACTTATTCGCTAACTACTAGCTGCCCACTGTATTTAGGCATACTAACTAGACCTAAATGCAGAGCACCAACAGCGCACTGAAGCCAATGGTAAGAGCAGCGCTTACACAGAATGTTGCTGTGATCGGAGGCCCAGACAGCGGGAACAGACGAGCCAGAGCTGAATCAGAGTAGATCATCAGCGTATCTACCTTAGCCCAATGGCTGCTGCTGCCACGCTTACCAGGGACTACAGCGCATGCGCGTGGCATACTAGCTAGGCCTAGCTATTAACTACTAGCTGCCCACTGTATTTAGGCATACTAACTAGACCTAAATACAGAGCACCAAAAGCGCACTGAAGCCAATGGTAAAAGAAGCGCTTACACGAAATGTTGCTGTGATCGGAGGCCCAGTCAGCGGGAACAGACGAGCCAGGCATTCGCCATCGAGTTACGTTGACCGAAGGCGCTGTAGTTCGGAGAAGAGACAAGAAACGTTGGCGTGGGGACGGCTTCTGGCGACGCCCCGTGAACAAAGGCATCTAATACCCCTGTCACACTGCATTCCTCGAAGGCCTTTCCAGGTAAGGCACCTTTTTTCACCAAAGAAGCGAAAGCTTAAAGGAGCAGCGACGCTGCTACACGGTGCTGCCCGAAGGTGAAACAGTCGTTCAGGCTTACCACCCGCTGCTGTGCTCGAGACGGCTGAAATGAGTGTTTTAAAATTAAAATGGGGTGTACGGTTTATTCGTTGAGCTCAGACAATTTTTTGTTCTGATAGCTTCCTTAGAATTACTGCAACAGCTACTCTCATCAGCAGCGGTAAGTTTTGTGTATTGCCTTGGCCAACAGGGCCACTCGGTGTTGCTGCCACACTTTCACTGCCTGGAAATCTGCGCATGCATTCTAAACACCCGCACAAAAAGCAAAGCCAGACACACCTTTCGTATCTTAAAAAATTGTTTTCAAACATTGTTGGCTGTATCTATTTTTTTATTGTTTTTACTTCTTGACGTTGGATGGCACTGCGTGCGCAGGTTCTCTAAGGCCGCGCCTTTGGTCTGGAAAGGTCTCTCCAAGGCCCTTAGCGGCAAAGGAGAAACATTTTTGCCATGTATCTGCACTCCTTACGCCTTTGTATATGAGGACCTGATTCTTAAAGCCTTTGCGGTTCCCGTGTGACAGGGGTATAATCCCTTTCGCTGGAGATGTGGAATGCGGCGCTTCTCCCGCACTGTGCTCTCCCGTAGACCGGTGGAGGAGACCCCGAGCGAAGCCAAACCCCCCCCCCCCCTCCCACCCGCTTGCACCTGAGCGGCTCGACAAAGCGGGTGCGGACACGGCTAAATCGTCCTTCCCTCCGGAAGAATTCAACGGGACCGTCAGAACTCGTGTTTCCCACGGAAGGGATCGCCGCATACGTAGCCAACGACCTTTTGGACCTGGTCGGCCCGTGGGAAACCGCAGTCCGTGATCGCAAGGCGCCAGGATTCCTTCTTGCCTGTGTGTGTTCCTGTGCGGTGTGAGCGGTGACTTGGTGAGGGCGGAGCCTATGAATAGGCTAAAGGCCCATTGGACGTTCGACCAGCTACCGGATTCCCTAGCTAGGTGCCTGGGAAATATCAACTGTATTTAAGCCGCAATTTGTCATGTTTCAGAGCACTCTTTTCTGACCTTTGGTCACCCTGTTTATGTTGTGACTATGTAAAATAAACCACCATGCTAATTTTCCTGAAGGCTTCCCTCCGTAGTCCGCCGAGTTCATCCTCATGCGGTGAAGACCTCGGTCCCGATCCCCAAGCGTATCATTGTGGAGCAGATACACGGTGGCACTGAGAGCTGTGCGCTTGAGGATGAGCTGTGTTTTCTTAGAGCAAAGCTGTTCATCTCTTGAGCTGTTACGAAGTTTTGCTTTGAGGTATGTTTTAAGAGCGCTAGCTCTTGTTCATCACGTTTCGAGATTGAAGATTCACCTGAACCGCGCATGCGACGCACGGTTCAGGTGATAGAGCGGCGTGCGGCGAGGCGGCGACGACGCGAGCGGCGCATCTGTGGGGCCTCTCTGGTTACCATGGTATCGGCGCATGCGCACAACTGCTCATCCGCGTGACTTCATGCGCGGCTCCAACGGTGGAGCGGGCGCGCGGCCGCGGCGACGGCGAAGCGCACGCCGCACTTGCTCCTCGTCTCCGGTTGCCATGGTAACGGCGCATGCGCACAACTTTCCTCTCCCGGCCACCGCGAAATGCTCGGCTGATAGCCCCAGTGTAGCTCTCGCTACAAAAATATAGCGCTTAAGACCGGCATACTAAAAGTTCAAAAAGACACCTCATTACAATATGCGTTACACTACGGTAACATTATAGCTGTTGTTGCCTTTTCCAGAAGACTTCCAGTCAGATGACGCAGCTTCCGGTCTAATCATGTTATGTTCATCAAGGAAATGCGAATTATCCAGTCTGGTGACGCCCTTCCCTGCAGTCCATCGGAATCATTCGTTCTGGGGACGCAAGTTTCGTCCAGCCAAAAATTAAATTTATTATAACCCACGAAACGTATTTCCCGGGTGACATGACGCAAGGCAACACCCACCGAAACCAAGGAGCATAAGGGTGTCTATTTTTTAATTCGTAAATTTTCATCGATGGGAGAATAATGAGAGCAGAAGAAAAAATAACCACATTCCATCGGTGGGATCCGCACCCACCACCTCCAAATTTCGTGCCCGTTGCTCTACCAACTTAGCTACGGCGACGGCTCTCCCATTTCTGCATTCGGCGATATTTTTGTGCTGTGTAAACGAGCCTTCTGGGTGTTTTATTGCTATCACGTAAAAGTGAAGAAAGGACGGACGCTAAAACGTCAGTTAGATGTTGACTTCGGAGAAAGCATGTTCAGTTTGGTCAAAAAAATGCTTTGCAGATTCCTTACAATATGCACTCAGTGGTGCGTGAAATCTTCCTCTGCACATAAGGTATGCGGCCTCGGGCCAGATTGTGAGGCAGTGATCTCATTGTCAGGCACCTAATTGACTAATATCGATTGATGAACTTTTAGTGACCTCGTTAGGAGTGCATATTTATATCGTAAATTTAGAGGTCGATGTATTCCTAAAGGATACCATTTTGTGGAATTCTCCTAGCACGCGTGTGAGTTATTCGCGTCCATACATTCAACCTAATCCACGTAATTGTGCATGCAAGGCTTCAGGATCAGTCCGCTTCTGTTACCAGCGTGACGCGGCGTTTCGTCTGCTATCGCCGTAGCACGACTGATGAACCTGATTCTGTGTTCCTTTCACTTTTGGCTAGAAATAACGGAGGAAACGCCCGACGTTACAGCTGCGTCATATTAATGAGGGGTTTCATGTCGACTGCCCCACCTTCAACGCGTAATTACAATAAATCAGTAGAAACGTTGGAGCCGATATTTGGGAATATGAGTGCTCTAGAAGCATTTTACCAAAAGGCGCAGTGTGGAAATGCGACGAGCTCAGTGTTTTCAATATAAAAATGCACGCTAGGCGCAATGGCTAAAATATTCATTAAGATATTTCAGTTAATTGTGTGCCTTGCGATCACGATTATCATCGAAGTTTTTGACCAGTGGCCGCATAATATATGCGCTGAGTTGCTCCTCACACACCACTCGGTGTCTTACTTTGCTTTACCAAATTTGTAAAGCTTGATTTCGAGCAACCTCTATGTCGTTCCGTCGGGCATGCCTCCGTATGGCATGCCTACGTGCCAGATTAAGTAAAAGGAAAAAAAAGCAAACTTTCGTTTTTCTTCTCTTGTCAGAGTACGTCTCACAGATTTTGTTGCTTTTTGTCTGAGCCTGGCCAGGAAATTCAAAACATCCAAGGTATAAGATGTGCTTTTGAGGCGGATGATATCGCGATATGGTATGTAGGGCTCTCTGGGCCGAAAACGAGAACAGCTCCAAACATCAACCACTACAATAGAATAATACGCACGTCAGAGAGAACTCCAGCACTCACCCAGCAAATCAGAGAAAGGGAAAGGACATCAAGCAGTACTCACGAGCTCTACCATCCGCATAGAGGTCAAAATTGATTGAGGCATCAGACCCGAGAAAATAAGTGAGCGGATCGTAGGGATGTAGCTCCAATCTAATCAAGAAGTCAACGTGTCATCACCCTCCTCAAAAAAACGGCCTAACAATTCGCCCGAATGATAGCACGAGTAAAAGCCGGAGGGTAATGAAGCAGGGAATTACACTCCGCCTAATGAGGACCTAGCATCTAGCAGAGAGAACATAATGCCTGCCCTACTGCAACCTAACTGCACCCTAAAATGTCATACCTAAAATGTCGCAACCTAAAATGTCATACAAAACTCCACTACGCCTAACAAAGAACACTTCCAATGAGAAACTTCTGGTCCCCGGACTTGACAATAGCTTCAAAGAATTAGCAGAAGCTCATCTCATCTTGCTGAAAAACCGACTCCTGAAAAACACCCGCTGGCAGGAATGTACTCGAAAAACTCTATTACAACGCACAACTCCAAGCTCACAAACAAACAAAAATAGATATCCCACGCTCTCAGAACCCGATAGCGGCTAACACCGATCCCCCAAAACATGCACCCGGAACTTGCTTTCGGCAGGAGACCGGCGAAGGACCACTACGGCGAAATAAATTCAGATTCCGGATACACGTAAAAAAAATATGCCGCTGCACTGACCCAGGAATTGATTACAAAAATCAAAATATAGAAAGGTTGCACAAGTTTTTATCTACCACTCTTACGATTTTCACCTGCGTACATAATACAGGCACTTTACGTGGCCTTTCAAGTTAGGCAATGTGACTAGTGTACTAATATGGAAAGCATTCGCGTGAGGACATGAAGTGAGGGTAGATGTGGCATATACTGCACATTACACATGTTCTGAGTTCTGTACAAGTTTTATTTTTTTTTTGTAGCGCAGCTTGCACTTCTTATTTATTCCAATTTTTTTTTCGGCTTCTAGTGAATGAGTTCTATGGGCGAGAAAGGGGCATGGCCCTCCTTGAGATCATCAGAGTCAAAATGTTTTGGCGCATTATGTGAAATACCTTAGCAGTATGCTGCAAAAAACAAAAAAATTATTGACGATTGAACGCTCTTAGTAAATGCGGTCTATGCGCAATAGCCCTCTTGCGACCTTGGAGAAGCCCAGCACAGGTACGAAGAACTCAGTTATGAAGCATTAGGGAACGTTTAGGATATCCCAAGACCACACATCTCGAAGGTATTTTTCCGTGTCCAAATGTGGTTGAGAATTCTTCAATTTGAACAGTGCAAACACGGCACTGAGATCGGTAAACTAATCTCGCAAACAGGAAACGCCATGGGATATAGACCTATTCTGAAAGACCAGGTCTATATTGTTTTACGATGAGTCGTAACTGTGTTTGGTGTGGTTAGTAAAAAGGAGCCATCCTAATTTTTCCAACCTTTGTGTTCAATGCTGTCTGCTGCCAGCAACGCTGCACCCTGAAAATACCGTCCACGCCATTGCTCTCCTCTCCGCTGTCATTACTTCATTGTGCTCTCCGACTCCTCAAACGGCTATAACTAAGGAAAATGTCTGTGTATCGTTCACGCTGCGGCCTTTCACCGGGCACTTTACCTGATTTTCTAAAGGTAAGTACTAAGGTCTTCGTGCTTCCGAGCAACCTTCAGCATTTGAGCATACTGCTTCAAGCAGATTTTACAGGCATATTTTTAGCGCAAAGGACGGGACGAGATACAGACAAGACGAGCACGGGCGCTACTGACAACTGCTTTATTGAAGAAAGATCGAGGCATATAAATACATATCTGGCCAGCGCCAGCGCTACCTAACAAGGAACTTGGAATCACAGCAGATGACGCAATAGGAAATTGATCTCAGCATTATACAAAACGACAGACGTGTCACTAACGCAGTTCTGACCCCCTTTCCTGATAAAGAAAGCTTCCAAAGTTTCACGGGCAGTTTTTCGACAACTTCTGCCAAGGATTGAAGCACTCTGGAACCGTGGCTCACACTTGGTGCAAGCAATGCAGTGGGCAACTAAATTCGTGCGTTCCTTATTGTAGATATCTTTAGCATGCTCCCGGAGTCGATCGTTTACGCAGCGCCCAGTCTGGCCGATGTACACCTTGCCACATGACAGGGGAATCCTGTACACGACGTTCATAGCGCACTGCACAAACCGTTTTTCGTGGTTCTTATGACAGCCCCTTTTTTTGTCTTCGCAAGTAATGCGGCGGCTCAGCTGAGCAAGTTTCTTAGGGGCTGAAAAAACCATAGGCACGTCAAACCTATTAGCCACCTTTTTCAGGTTGTGGGATACCTTGTGCAGGTACGGTACCACTTCCGGCTTTTGCTGACCATCCATAGTCTTTGCTGCAGATGTGCGCTTACCAGGATTCATTTTCTTGAGGAGCGTTTCCGCGACTGCCATCACGACCGACCCAGGGAAGCCGGCTGAAAACAGCCTACCCAATTGATGCTCAAAACTTGCCTGCATCTGATGGACACACGACTTCCTTAGCGCCAAATCCAAGCAGAGAGTTGCTATGCCTCTCTTTACTATTTTCGAATGAGAGGAGTCGTACGGCAAGAGCTCTTTTTGTGCTCGGGGAGAATACGCCCAGCAGACGTGCTTTTCCCTGAACATAAGCCTCAAGCCTAAAAACTGAAGAATCCCTTCGACTGGAAGTTCGTAGGTAAAACTGAGCCCTCTGCCATGTAGTTTAAAATCATCAAGAACACACTGTAGTGTTCGCTCATTAGAAATGGGGCAGAGGTTGTTTAAAACAATTAAAAAGTCGTCCATAAAACGAAAAACTTTAAGGACTTTGTCATTGTTAAAATGATTAAAATGATCGTGTAAAGAGCGATCAATATATGATAAAAAAAATGTTGCACAAGCCAGGGGCGATGCATGAACCAATGCAAATGCCCTTCTTGACGGTAGACAACTTTTTAGGCCTTTTAGAATTTTATCTTCGTTCCACTTTTATCAAATTTGACGACCAGTTTTATCTACAAAAGAAGGGCATTTGCATTGGTTCATGCATCGCCCCTGGCTTGTGCAACATTTTTTTTATCATATATTGATCGCTCTTTACACGATCATTTTAATCATTTTAACAATGACAAAGTCCTTAAAGTTTTTCGTTTTGTGGACGACTTTTTAATTGTTTTAAACAACCTCTGCCCCATTTCTAATGAGCGAACACTACAGTGTGTTCTTGATGATTTTAAACTACATGGCAGAGGGCTCAGTTTTACCTACGAACTTCCAGTCGAAGGGATTCTTCAGTTTTTAGACTTGAGGCTTATGTTCAGGGAAAAGCACGTCTGCTGGGCGTATTCTCCCCGAGCACAAAAAGAGCTCTTGCCGTACGACTCCTCTCATTCGAAAATAGTAAAGAGAGGCATAGCAACTCTCTGCTTGGATTTGGCGCTAAGGAAGTCGTGTGTCCATGAGATGCAGGCAAGTTTTGAGCATCAATTGGGTAGGCTGTTTTCAGCCGGCTTCCCTGGGTCGGTCGTGATGGCAGTCGCGGAAACGCTCCTCAAGAAAATGAATCCTGGTAAGCGCACATCTGCAGCAAAGACTATGGATGGTCAGCAAAAGCCGGAAGTGGTACCGTACTTGCACAAGGTATCCCACAACCTGAAAAAAGTGGCTAATAGGTTTGACGTGCCTATGGTTTTTTCAGCCCCTAAGAAACTTGCTCAGCTGAGCCGCCGCATTACTTGCGAAGACAAAAAAAGGGGCTGTCATAAGAACCACGAAAAACGGTTTGTGCAGTGCGCTATGAACGTCGTGTACAGGATTCCCCTGTCATGTGGCAAGGTGTACATCGGCCAGACTGGGCGCTGCGTAAACGATCGACTCTGGGAGCATGCTAAAGATATCTACAATAAGGAACGCACGAATTTAGTTGCCCACTGCATTGCTTGCACCAAGTGTGAGCCACGGTTCCGGAGTGCTTCAATCCTTGGCAGAAGTTGTCGAAAAACTGCCCGTGAAACTTTGGAAGCTTTCTTTATAAGGAAAGGGGGTCAGAACTGCGTTAGTGACACGTCTGTCGTTTTGTATAATGCTGAGATCAATTTCCTATTGCGTCATCTGCTGTGATTCCAAGTTCCTTGTTAGGTAGCGCTGGCGCTGGCCAGATATGTATTTATATGCCTCGATCTTTCTTCAATAAAGCAGTTGTCAGTAGCGCCCGTGCTCGTCTTGTCTGTATCTCGTCCCGTCCTTTGCGCTAAAAATATGCCTGTAAAATCCGAACACCAACTAGCCCAACAACTCACCCTGTTGCTTCAAGCAGAGAGCTTGCTCACCACGCCTGGGTGGCTTATGAAACCCATGAAGACTCTCATGACCTCTCGTATTCATTATTAGGAGGGCCTTGAAAATACACAAGGACAGTGTTAATATCCGCCGTAAATACGCGAAACCTGCTGCACAAAAACATAGTACTGGAACGGGGTTGTGAAATGGCAGTCAGGAGTGAATATCGTTGCGCAAATGGAGAACCTGTTGGAAAAGGAAGGACTTACAAGTGTTAACAAAACTCCATCAGAACTTCTAGTCCAGGTTGTTGCCTCCGGTTCGGTTGCTGCGGAGCGATGACGTAGAGGCAGTTTCTAGCTCGCGCGCATTAAGAGCCGTGCACGAATACTGGTTCCTCCGCAACTCTCCACGGGTGAAAAAAATATGAGTGTCGATTGAATGCACACCCGGGAGTGGAATGGGGTCTCATCCGGGCGACCAGTGCAGACAACGCACTGCCTCACGAGGACATGACTTGGCCAACCAGGTGCAGAGCTTCGTCAAAACGTCCTTTATGAACAAGCCAATTAACTACCGGCCTTCGGATTCCGGCGCCTGAAGAGCAACATACTAGATGGACGGACGGATGGATGGATGGATGGATGGATGGATGGATGGATGGATGGATGGATGGATGGATGGATGGATGGATGGATGGATGGATGGATGGATGGATGGATGGATGGATGGATGGATGGATGGATGGATGGATGGATGGATGGATGGATGGATGGATGGATGGATGGATGGATGGATGGATGGATGGATGGATGGATGGATGGATGGATGGATGGATGGATGGATGGATGGATGGATGGATGGATGGATGGATGGATGGATGGATGGATGGATGGATGGATGGATGGATGGATGGATGGATGGATGGATGGATGGATGGATGGATGGATGGATGGATGGATGGATGGATGGATGTATGGATGGATGGATGGATGGATGGATGGATGGATGGATGGATGGATGGATGGATGGACGGATGGACGGATGGATAGACGGATAGTGTTACGTTTCGCCTACGACGCGCGGTATAGCCGGTGCGGATGCAACGGACGCCGGGGCTTCGTTCAAAGTGGCAGTCATTTTGGGCCCGTTCAGTTCTGCCGCAACGCCTCCCGCCAAGCGCGTCCAGGCAGGTTTCAATGCCACATGTCTTCGTGTGTGCGTGTGTGTGTGTGTGTGTGCATGTTGGTGCCCACGCTTGTCAAAGCGCGGCAGCCGGGGAGAGGAGCTCCCCAACTGGGAGGCGAGGAGGTCTGACCGGCGCCGGCCCGGCGGACGCTTCACGTCACGTCTCAACATGTCCGTGCGTCGCCGTCTCGTGCGCCTCATCCCGAGCCGTTCCTTCTTGCCCTCGACTCCGAGGGTATAAAGGCAGCTGCCCCGGACGCCAAGGAGACTTCGATTTCTGCCGTCGAGTAGCGTGGTCGCCCTGACCGGCTGCTCTTTTGCGATGCTAGAATAAACAAGTTGTTCTGTTGGCAGTCGACTCATCCTTTGCCAGGACCTTCGGATGTTTCCAGCTGTGCCCCAGGCCGCCAGGCCAACGCTACCCTTGGGGCTTGCGACCCATTTGCAACAACTGGTGGCAGCGGTGGGATTCCGACAACGGAGGCCAGCAGCGAAGATATGCGGTCGACTGTATGCCGAGCAGCACAACGACCATCCGGGAGCAGTGCAACGAGCCCTGTGTGATGACTGGTTGCCTGCAGCGGAACGACTGCGCTGAATTCTTGGCTGCGAGGTTTGGTGAGTGCGGGACTTTCTTCTTCTGAGTTTTGCCAGGCTTTTGTTAGTGTCAGAAACAGAGCTGGTAATTGTGGTTGTCGTTGCTGCCGGGTTAGTTTGCGGCAAGACAATAGTAGGCAGTATAGAAAGCAGCATTCGGAGCAGCCATGGATTTGAAGTCGTTGCGCAAACCGAAATTGCTGGAGCTTGCAAGAGAGTTGGGTCTGGATGTCTCAGACAAACTCAGAAAACCAGAACTGCTAAGGGCTATTCTTGAGTTGGAGGCTGAGGATGACGATCTGTCGGAATGCCTTGAGACCATTGAGGAGAGGGTGCAAAAAGAGAAAGACGAGCGCGAACGTAAAGAACAAAAAGAGAAAGAAGAGCGCGACCATCAACACGCTTTGGAAATGAAGCGTCTCGAGGTAGAGATGGTACGCGCTCGTAATGGAAGTCAGGCACACGGTGCAGGAGAACGAGTATCGTTCAAAATGACTGACCTGATGCGGCCGTTTAAGCTTGGAGAGGACATTGGTTTGTTCCTGGTTAACTTTGAGCGAACGTGCGAGAAGCAGGGGTTCTCTCGGGAAACGTGGCCACAGCGCTTGCTCACTTTGTTACCCGGCGAGGCGGCCGACGTAGTCGCTCGCTTGAAGAGAGAGGAGGCAGAGGATTTCGACCAAGTGAAATCGAGTCTGCTAAAAAAGTACAGGCTGTAAGCGGAGGCGTTCCGTCGGAAGTTTCGGGAAAATGAAAAAGGCAGAAATGAGTCATATACAGAGTTTGCCTAAAGGCTTATGTCAAACATGCAGGAGTGGCTCAAAGAAGAGAAAGCGTTTGGGGACCACGAGAAAATTCTGCAGTGTTTCGGGCTGGAACAGTTTTATAGTCGGTTACCTGAGAACGTGCGGTACTGGGTCTTGGATAGGCCAGACGTTAGTACAGTGGCTAAAGCCGCCGAGCTAGCCGAGGAGTTTGTGACGCGTCGGGCTCGCGGAGCTAAGGACGGTCAAAAGGGTGAATTTGGCTCCATGTCAGAGGCCGAAGTTCACACCCATGAGAGCAAGGGGGGACACACGTAGTGCGGATGCGAGTGAAAGCAGTCCGTCCGAACGTAAAGAGACGGCGGCAGCCGAAGCCGAACGCAGAAAGCGGTTCGAGACGAGGCAAGCGCGCGTGTGTTATACGTGCCAGAAGCCGGGTCACTTTTCGGCGCAGTGTCCAGAAACAAAAACAAAAGTCGGGTTTTTGTCATTATGTAGCACTGACGAGAACATGAAGCTTCTCGAGCCTTACATGCGGGACTTCCTCGTGAACGGGAAAGAGTGCCGAGTGCTTCGTGATTCCGCAGCTACAATGGATGTAGTTCACCCCTCTTACGTAGAACCCGATATGTTCACGGGCAGTGCGCATGGATCAAGCAAGCCGTGGAAGCTCATAGCGTGTGTCTGCCCGTAGCAAAAGTGCTTATTGAAGGACCTTTCGGGGCAATTGAGACGGAGGCCGCATTGTCATCTATGCTGCCCCCCAGTACCCGTACCTATTTTCGAACAGGCCCGATCACCTCCTGCGCGAGAAGGGGCTTTTGTTTGGTGAGGCTAGCGTTCAGGCCTTAACCAGATCGAGAGTTCGGGAGCTCGCTGCAAAGGCGGTTGTTGCGGGGCCGACGTTGTCGAACAATGAGAAAGGGCCGGAGGCGCAGCAAGCTGATATTCAGAGCACGTCCGAACTGAATAAAATTGAGCCTGTAGCATTGAAGGCACCAGGTACTGGAGAGGAAATGCCCGACACGGGAAAGTTAGAAGAGCTATCTGCAGATTTGCTCATCGCGCCTACGTCAGATGGACTTAATAGGTTGCTAAAAGTCAGCCGGTCGGCTTTGGTAGCCGAGCAAAAAAAGGATGGCAGCCTAGAAAACATGCGCTGCAATGTCAAGGAAGGTATCGCCAAGAAAAATGCTCGTTTTGTGGAAAGAGGTGGGGTCCTGTACCGGAAGTATCTAGACTGCAGGGGAGTGGAGTTCGATCAGCTGATCGTGCCTCAGTGCTTCCGTCAGGATCTGTTGCGCTTGTCGCATGGGGGTTCGTGGTCCGGACACCTAGGAGTTAAGAGGACTAAGGACCGTCTCTTGCAATAGTACTATTGGCCAGGGTGTTTTCGTGACGCAGAACACTTTGTGAGGACATGTGACACCTGTCAGCGCGTTGGCAAACCAGGGGACAAATCGAGGGCGCCGTTGAAGTTGGTACCTATCATTACGGAGCCTTTTAGACGGCTCGTTATGGATACAGTGGGACCTCTGCCGGTAACAGCCACGGGGTACAGACACATTTTGACTGTGATCTGCCCAGCGACAAAGTTCCCTGAAGCAGTGCCGCTTAAAGAACTCAGCTCAGTTGAGATAGTCAATGCACTACTGTTCATATTTGCGCGAGTTGGTTTTCCTGCGGAAATCCAGTCAGATCAGGGCACAGTGTTTACTAGCGCTTTGACGACAGCCTTTCTCGAAAGGTGTGGGGTAAAGCTGTTACACAGCTCAGTGTACCACCCACAGTCGAATTCCGTTGAGAAGCTCCACTCCGTCATGAAGCGCGTGTTGAGAGCATTGTGTTTTGAACAACAAAGTGATTGGGACCTGTGTCTGCCTGGAGTGATGTTTGCATTAAGGACCGCGCCGCATGCGGCTACGGGGTTTTCGCCAGCTGAGCTGGTGTACGGTCTCTCGCTGCGGTCTCCGCTTCGCATGCTTCGAGATTCGTGGGAAGGCAGGGGCGACGACCCAGTCGTGGTCGAGTACGTGCTCAGGCTCCTCGAACGCTTAAGAAGGGCACAGGAGTTGTCAGGTGAAGCAATGGCAAAGGCCCAGCAGAGGGCCAAGGTTTATTATGATCGGACAGCCAGGGCCCGTCGTTTTGAGGTGGGCGATGAGGTAATGATATTGCGCACATCGCTAAAAAACAAACTCGACGTGCAGTGGGAGGGCCTAGCACGGATTGTTCAAAAACTGTCGGACGTTAACTACGTGGTGAGTCTGCCAGGAAAATGGAAAGCACAGCAAGTTTACCACTGTAATCTGCTCAAACCTATAGACAACGGGAAGCAGTGGTGTGTATGATGGTAAACGTTCCCGAAGAGCTTCCGGTCGAGCTTCCGGGACTAGGCTCAGTGACGAACAGGGAAGACACCGATCAGGTCATTAGTGACTTACTCAGTAAAGCACCGCTGTCGCCTGAGCAGAAAACCGAACTACACCAACTCTTACAAGAGTTTCAAGGTCAGTTCTCTGAGAGGCCTGGTAGGACTTCTGTCCTTACTCATGAAATAGAACTTACCTCCCCAGAGCCAGTACGATCCAAGACGTACCGGGTGTCACCCCGCCAGCGCGATATTATGGAGGCTGAGGTAAAGAAAATGCTACAGCTCGGTGGTATTGAGGCGGGTGAGAGTGATTATACCTCCCCTTTCATTTTAGTTGAGGTACCGGGCAAGGAACCTCGTCCTTGCGTCGACTACCGCAGGCTTAATTCCATCACTAAGGATCAAATTTATCCGATCCCTAACATCGAGGAGCGCCTTGAGAAAGTTAGTAGCGCTCAGTTTATTTCCACCCTAGATCTTGTCAGGGGTTATTGGCAGGTTCCACTTACAGAAGAGGCTAGTAGGTATGCAGCGTTCATTTCACCAATGGGAACATTCCGTCCTAAAGTTTTGAGTTTTTGTTTGAAGAACGCGCCATACTGCCTTTCAAGCCTCATGGACAAAGTGTTGCGGGGACAGGAAGAATTCGTTTTACCGTATTTAGACGACGTAGCGATATTCTCCGCATCCTGGTCTGAGCATATGGCACACTTGCGGGCAGTGCTAACCCGCCTGCGCGAAGCGGGCTTGACAGTCAAGGCTCCCAAGTGCCAATTAGCACAGGCCGAGCTTGTCTACCTCGGTCACGTGATTGGACAGGGTCGTCGCCGCCCCTCTGAAATAAAGGTGGCCGCTGTGCGAGACTTCCCGCAACCGCGCACGAAGACCGATATTCGGTCGTTCTTAGGTGTCGCCGGCTACTATCAGAGGTACATCCCCTGGTACTCCGATATCGCGGCTCCCCTGACGGATGCTCTAAGAAAAACAGCCCCAAACAGTCGTCTGGGGCGAGACAAAGGAAAGAGCTTTTAGCGCCCTAAAGAGCGCCCTAACAAGCCAGCCTGTGCTACGATCGCCAGACTACACAAAAGGGTTCGTTGTTCAGTGCGATGCTAGTGAGCGAGGCATGGGCGTTGTACTGTGCCAACGGGAAAATGGAGAAGTGGAACACCCCGTCCTGTATGCTAGTCGTACGCTGACCTGTCGTGAGCAGGCGTACAGCGCCACCGAGAAAGAGTGTGCGTGTCTCGTGTGGGCCATTCAGAAATTGTCATGCTACTTAGCCGGCTCGAGGTTTATCATTGAGACGCATCACTGCCCTCTCCAATGGCTGCAGACCATCTCTCCCAAAAATGGCCGCCTCCTGCGCTGGAGCCTCGCTTTGCAACAATATTCCTTTGAGGTGCGTTACAAAAAGGGGAGTCTCAACGGTAACGCCGATGGCTTAAGTCGAAGCCCCTAACGTGGGAATCCGCCTCAAAGTTGTTTGTTACTGATGTTTTCTTCCTGAGGCAGGATTTTTAACATATTGCTTTTGTTTAGTGTTTCAAGGTGATGACGTGCTTTCTAGTGCAATTTTCCCATTTGTGGACGCTTTCTGAGTGCTGCTTGACTAGTGTAAGGAACTAGGCAGTAGTATAAAATGGGAAAGAGCCTGGCAGAGCTTAGTGAGGGTTGTGTCGTGCTTGCTGACTGAGCGGTTGCGTTTCGGCGTAGTTCTAACGCTTGCTGGGAACGAGAACAAAAATGGCAACTCTCCCGAAGTCACTTTGCAGTGTCCTGTGTGAACCTAAACCTGAGAACGAGGCCTTCTCTGTGCGCTGCGCTCAGGCAACGCCGAGGGACGACCGATTTCGATTACGAGCATCATCGAGCGACATCCCTCCGGAGAGCGGAT
>NC_135504.1:125794562-125804562 GCF_052857255.1 Amblyomma americanum
GATAGATAGATAGATAGATAGATAGATAGATAGATAGATAGATAGATAGATAGATAGATAGATAGATAGATAGATAGATAGATAGATAGATAGATAGATAGATAGATAGATAGATAGATAGATAGATAGATAGATAAAGAGGAGGAGGGAAAGGCAGGGATGTTAACCAGAAAGGGGTTCCGGGTGGCCGCCCTGCACTGGGGAACATACTAAGGATGCGGTAAAACCTGTGACGCAGCGGAGAGTGGTAGGAATGTCTGACTCCAGACTGGCCGGCATTGGAAACTTAACCTAGCGGTGCAAATTTAAAGTTGGAACCATTCCCAGTCAGGCTGGCCTAGCAATGGTGTTTGAGGAACTGGCGAGTATTAAATGAGATGTCATATAGCGTACTGTACTTACGGGGTGAGATGAAGCATATAGGGTATCAAAGTGTACGTCTATATCTGGCAACTAGAGGAATTCTATAGAATTACAGAATGAGTTCAAATGACACTGATTAGACCTCATGATAGGCCCAAATTGAACACTCTACAGGCATACGCAGTTGCATCCAGTTATGAAGAAGATATAGCGGAAAGCTCCTATCAGGAGGTGAAGTCGGCGAAAAGTAAAGTAAAAACTCAGTACGCTCTACTGATAGGTGACTTCAGTGCCAAAGTAGGCAAGGAGCAGTCAGGCGATCAAGCACTGGTTGAATACCGGATAGGTTCTACAAATTGAAGAAGGGAGTTTGTATAGTATGCCACACAAAATACTTTACAGATACTGAATAACTTCTTTCGCAAACGGGAGAACCAGAAGTGGATATGAAAGAGCCCGAATGGTGAGTTTAGATATGAAGTACACTTCTTTCTGTGCGCGCAATCTGGCATCGAGCAGGTTGTGGAGATGTTTGCCAAGGTGACATGCAGTTATCAAAGGATGTTAAGGTTTCGAATGAGAATACGAATGAGGTACCTCCTGGAATCATCCGCATGCTACCCATTGAAGAGCTTTTGGGGGCCATGACGTATTGGCGACACTTTTATTTTCTTTGTTTTTACACGTTTCTATTTTTCTACATTAGTTTTTTTCTCTCCCTGCCCACCCCTGCTATAGCCTTATTGAGGCTGCAGTATGTATAAGTAAATAAAATATAATTTCTCCACGGCGATCTAATATCAATGGACAAAATTTTACCGTGTTCTTTGATGCCTCCTCACTATAAATTCTTTTCACCTTAACAAAACACCTTTGCGGTTGAGGCGAACAAGAAAAAGTTCTTGGAAACGCAACTTGGAAACGACATTTTTCAAATAACAGCTTTCATAATTAAGATCCTTTGTATGTATGCGTATGTTTTCGACGGGATTAACCTTTTAAAGGCCACAATATGACCGATGATTCAAAAACGAAAGTTTGCGTTCATATTTCGCTCGCATTTTCTACAATAACCGTGAAAAAAGTGCAGCCACATCTAAATGACTGAGCATACATTTTCCCATGTTCCATTTCTTGGAAAGTGGTATATTTTAAATGCGTAAAGCTAATGTCGCTCTAAACAGCTTCTAAGCTGTGTGCAGTGCCAATTTATTTGCTATCTGAAGAAAGGCTTACAGCTCCCTCCAATCTCTTCTCCAATTATACAGAGAAAATTAAAGACAAAATCTCGATTCTATATTAATTTTTACACGCACCCGGAAATCTGTATCGCATTCTGCCCTTCGGAAGCCGCGGTGGGCAGGAAAGCATTTCTCCAGCAATGGCTTTCACAGCCCACGACGGCTCACACGTGGCTTCATTCCGTGATAACGTAAATACCCTCTTCATATGCCCCCCCCTCTGCCTCCGGTGCATTCAGGTGGGATGCGCATTACTGGAGGGGGAGCAGGGGGAGAGGGGGGGGCTGCCTCATTCTCCATTCGCCAGGCCTTTCGCTTCCTGCAATCTTTAACTTCTTTCTTTCACTCCCGTCTTCCTCACATCCCTGACGGCACGGCTAATGTTTGTACCAGGAGGTGAGACAGTTACTGCGCCATTTTCTGTCTACAAAACCACTACAGTCCACTGTTTGATACCATCTGGCGGGACAAGTGATAATTAGGCACCCGAGAACTTCAAAACACTTCACACATTGCACGTCGCAAGGGGACTATAGCCCGAAGACCGAGGTGATGCGGCGTGTCCGCTTTCAGCTGCATGCTCCTGGAACGCAGCCCACGTGCACGCTGATCGAAAACATCTACAAACCTGTGCGCCGCATTATTCATCGACAGAGTGGCGCGGCGTTTACGCGAGCCGTCGTAATGCAGTAAACTAATCTGGGGTATCGCCTGTCTGAATTTTGCTACCTGCCAAACGCTAATGTTTGTAAAAAGAACAATTTCGTATGCCTCATTGCCATCCAGGTATAGTTAATAATTTTTCTCTTACGAACTCAACGACTTATTGTCATTACTATCGATATCTATCAAGATTTTTTCCTGCAAAAAAAACTCCACAGACATTTTGCTGGGACAAGGCCCAAAATATGCCGGTATACCAATAGGAATTCAGTCTTTGATTATGGGGACAAAGAATATTATATCTGCGATGTTTTCCACAATCTTCATGCCTGATGCGAAAAGAGAATGGTGGAGAACGGAGCATTTTGAAGCAAAATAAAAATTTCCTACTGATATGCTTCAATTTTTGAGCATCCGCAAGTAAAAGGCTAACATCCACAATGACCTAACCTGTCGTTCTCTGTCTGTCAAGCGGATCATTCTGTATAAATAGAAGCAATAGCGCTCAAATAAGTTCAAAGCTAGCAGAACAGTGTCAAAATTTATTTCTGCGCTTGTAAGCTTTTCTCGCCTATGTGCTGCTGTAAAATACTGAAGCAGTCATATACTCTTCTTCGCATCTTTTATATTCGTGTACGTTGCTTTCCTGTCTGCCATTATACCACAATCCTCTCCGTTTATATTGCAGTCTTGTAAACGACCTCTGTGTGGTCATCGTATGTGAACCTCATTCGGTTTGTGCGGCTCACGTGGCATCGCTTAGAGCAACTTTGAGTTGTGTGAACCCCTATGTTCACGCGACAAGAGGCCCTAAGACGCTCGCAAACAGCCTGCATTTCCCTTCTTTTGTCAACTCCCCACCCTCTTTTATTAATGCGAAAGCATTGCTAGTCCAGTTACGAGAACAAAAATTCAGGAGGGCACTTTGGTGACCTAAAGTGCGGTGAGTCGAAAGCCTTTAGCACAATATCGCTGCTTGTGTCACTGATGTGTGGATAAGATGTTAATTAAGTACACAGCTGTTTGTGAATCTTAAATTCTGGAGACACAGGGGGCCGTTTGGGAGGCATCCGTTTGATTCGACGCCTTTCCGCAAACGCTCTCCAGCGTCCTAGAGAAGGAGAACTACATACGCGTTGGCAGGAAGCAGCGTGGTCGTTAGCACGCTCGGCTGCGGAACGGAAGAATGGTGGTTCGAATCCCACTGTGCAAAAAGGATTTTTATCTTATGGCGTTGCTGGATGTAAAGGCGCACGGACGGACGAGAGAATGAGCCATTAAAGTATTTCGTCTTAAAAGCCGACGGCGTGTGTTCATTATGTGCGTGTGTGTGTACTCAGAGCTAGTGCAGAAAATTCAAGCGATGCCAAGAAAAATAGATTGACGTCATCAAGCGGCCGTATGACGCACACAACAAGCCGAGCACTGCTACTTCAGACAATCCCGTACACGTTGTTCGTCTATCTGCATTCGCCACTGGCCGACCTCCATGTGGCGACAGTTTTCCCGATTCAAAGTGTAGGTAGTGGGAAAGACGAGGATTAAATGATGAATGAAGAAACGACATGAGCGCTATCTTCAAAACTAAACCTTTATGGAAAGGTCACGGAATATGAACTCACCCCTAGAAAAAAAATTCTATAAAGAAAGGAACAGAAATAGAAAACTTCGAACCAAAAAGATAACTTGAAGATCGCTGGCCAGGATTTCCGACTGAGGATATAAACTGAGTAAAAACAACATGGTACAATACGTTGGAAACAGCGCTGTCAAAATCAAGGATCCGGAGAAGAAATCTAGTTCCACATGCGGTTTATATATGTTAGCGCTTCCGTAGTCCGACCAACTGATGGTGTGCTTATGCAAGACTCTCCCTGCCTAGATATATGATAAGCCTTAATATTCTCGCGTGGAAGTCGTTCCTTAGTCATTGCTAACATTTTTGTTTGTTCATAAAGTACGCTACAATCTTTACATTCCCGGCAGTGGTCAGCCAAATGTGAAGACTTTATTCGGAGAGAAAAGTTTCGCGTTTCTTCACTCGCATGTTGAGACCACGTCCTCTTTTTCTTATGTAAATGTCGCCACATGAAACCAGGGGTTCGTGCACAACTCCTGATTTTCAGGGAACAAACCCTGAGGGATGACATGTCTTATATCTTTCTCTGCTTCGTGTTTTCCAACTGCCTATATTCCTGCTCACCAGCCTTGAAACTTCACTGAAAGCACAATCAGAGAACGAGCCGTGAAGACATACAGTAGGCCGGGCTCACAGCTATGTCCCAAGAAAGCAACCATGGCTAGGCACAAGAACGTGGAAAACTTTGAAATATCGCAGTGGAAGTGACAGGGGCACCGCAGCAAAAGGAGACTGTTAACAGAACTGTTGGCGACTCAGCGAACCCCGCCGAGAGTCATAACACTTAAAGAGGCTGGTACCCAACTCACTCTCCAAGGATACAAAGTGTATACCATAGAGGACAACGAGTGGAAAGTGGCTACTTTTGTAGAAGACAGAAACACTGAAAATCGGCAAGACCCCATCGCTAATGTAGACATTTTCTTTGTCATCGTAGAAATGATATACAAAACCAACAGAAAGCAGAAAGTCTCTGTACTAACCATCTGTATATTCTCCTAGCCAAAGAAAGGCACATTTTATTAAGATAATGAAGGATGCTGTCAACAATGCTGGGGGGAGGGGGGATAGCTTCTAGTGATTTTAGATCACTTCAACGCCAAAGATCCTAGCTGGAGGTACTCGAAACAGGGAAACGGTAGAAGCATGCTAGACCATATCGACCAACTAGACATCGCTGTAGTAACGGACCAAGTCATACCTACAAAAATGGGTAAGAGCGTAACTACAGACACAACGCCGGATCTGACTATAGCCAAAGACTGCGACATGGTAGAATGGTTATATACACTCAACAAACTAGGCAGCGATCACTTTACCGTGAGCATGGTCATCGATACTGAGAAGATTAACAGATTGGCACAAGTTCCGAGAAGCACAAACTTCCGGTTCCAACCAAATTACCTACTTAGATAAGGGATGCGAAGAGATCCGTAACGAGAAACAGAAACTCACCAAAGAAATCACAAGAGCAAATGAGACGCCTGAAGTAGATCCACACTTGCTCCACCGGTGGGGAGCCAGAAGCAGCCTTACCGGGGCAGCCTTACGAAGGAGCCGATGGTCAAAATTGCAGATTACCCGTAAAGCCTAGGAGTACGCGAACAAATTAGCGGCAAGAAATTGGGAGACATCCTGAGCGACTCCGTGGACGGAACTCTGGGTACGGCCAAAACGTCGCGAAACCTCAGGCCAACTGAAGGCCCACACAAAACAAAAGGCAAAGGCCAGAAGTCACTGGGAAGGTTACGGACACCTTCCCAGGCACAAACGAAGCCACCATTAAGCCTCCTTATCTCTAATCTTATGTTGGACTTCATTCCTATACCTCAATGTGAAGAAAATTAGCAGAGAACCCCAAACCAAGAGTTGGTCAAGCCCGTAATGGTTGAAGAAATCTGAGCTGCTACAGCAAGCTCGACAACAACACGGCAGCTTGGATGGATCGTATCACTAATGCCGTCATCAGAAATATGCGCGACGCAGCCGCAGTCGTTCTCACAAAATTCGTAAAGGACCACTGGACCAAAGGTATCGTCCCTAGACAATGGATGCATGCCAGAATAGTCATGTTACTCAAGACGAGGAAGAAACTGGCGACAGATAACTTAAGACCCATCTCGCTAACATCTTGCTTAGGAAAGATATTTGAGAGAGTAGTAAACATCAGACTGCAACATTACCTGGACAAAAGTGGGCAGATGCCGGATACCATGTATAGTTGCCGAGCAAAGGTCTCGACACAAGGCATCCTCCTCCAGTTAAAAGAAGAGGTGGTAATTAACATCGCAAATGCAGGCGAACACTTTGCCCAAGCCATAAATATCTAAGCGGCTTTTGAGAGCTTAAGCCGCCAAGGCATGTTGGTAAAACTAGCGAACAACAACTGCGGAGAGAGAACGTACAGTTACGTACAAAACTTTCTGAGCCAAAGGAAAGCACTGTTAAAGCCCAGAGAGCTGCAAAGCACAAGCTACTTCCTTCAATACCGAAATGATCGGCCTGGCGAGAAAACTCGGAACTTCCAAAGTACATGTTTCTAGGCGGATTATATGGCGATATGGTAAGCCCAGGGCTCCCTGGCCCGAAAACGAGAGCAGCTCCAAACATCAACCACTACAATAGAATAACACGCACGCCAAAGAGAACTCCAGTCCTCACCGAGCAAATCTTAAATCATGCGAATATGGAGAGGGAAAGGAAAGCGAGCGGTACCCACGACCTCTACCATCCGCATAGAGGTCAAATTCGATTGAGGCATCACACCCGACAAAATGAGTGTGCGGATTCTAGAGTTGTGGCTCCAATCTAATCAAGAAGTCAACATGTCATCATCCTCCTCAAAAACGGGCCTAACAATTCGCCCGAATGATAGCGCGAGTAAAAGCCAGAAGGGTAATGAAGGAGGGAAATACACTCCGCCTAATGAGGACCTAGCATCTAGCAGGGAGAACATACAGCCTGCCCTACTGCAACCTAAAATGTCATACCTAAAATGTCACAGTCTAAAATGTCAGCCTGCCCTACTGCAACCTAACTAAAGCGAACGAAAAAGCAGGTGCAGTCATTAAATTATCATAAAAAACTGCACTATTCCTAACAAAGAACACTTCCAATGAGAAACTTCTGATCCCCGTGTTGTGGTCCCCCTTCAAAAAACTAGCCGAAGCTCAACTCATCTCGCTGAAAAAATGGCTCCTCCAAATAACCACAGAGGCAGGAAAGTATTCGAGAAACTCGGTTACAACGCCCTACTTCAAGCTTACAAAAAAAATAGTTATCCCCACCATCATAAACTCTTAGCGGGTAACCCCGATCACTAAAAAGACAACCCGAACCTCCACTCCGGCAGGAGACAGGCAAGGGCCCACTACATCGCAATAAATTCAGATTTATTAATGCAGCCCGATTTACCGACCCCGCACTCTACACAGGCAAGGCTAAGAAAGCCGTAGCAGCGCTTAACGACCACACAGAAACGATAACCTCCAACGTATCGATACCCTGCAGCTATATCACAGAAGCGCAAGAAGTCGCCATCGCACTCGATATTCAAGAGGAAAGAAAAGATAGGAAACAACTGGCATTCCTTACAGATTCCTAATTAGCATGCAGGAATTAACAAAAAGGAAGGGTTGCCAAGAACGGGAACTACATCCTGACCAAACTGAGAGAAGACCAGACAGAATTTATACAAACGATAATCTGGTGACCGGGACACGAAGGTATTAAAGAGAATCTACATGCGGATAGAGGGGTCTGAGGATGCGCAAACTACCGGGTTCTAAACATATACGTGGTATACAGTACCTAACACCCATCGATTCCTACTACTCTACGATGTTAAATTACTACACAGTAAATCATATGTTCTACCCACCTCACCGCATATAACTAAACAGTGCCGCCGATGTGCCAGGCACCGCCGTCAAATTAAACTGCTCAATATCCACCCCATAGCTTTTAGGGCCGTAAGCCGATGGTGTGGGTCAACACCAAATCCGTACCACATAACATAGAAGTGTAGATAGCAAAACACAGAGCCTCACATAACCAATCCAATCAGAGATGCATGGGAGGCACTGCTGACCAGCTCAGACCTAAATGACCACATCCTTCTGATTAGAACAGCCAACAGGCCTGCTGATGTCAGCGGAGACCTGAAATAGGCGTACCGAGCATCAAAAAGCCTCGCATTAGACAAGTTCATTAACTATTAAATCATTAAAATTTACTTTCTCACTCCACAAAACTTTCCAAAAATGGAAGTAACGATCGGAACTGTGTGTTTCCAGAAGAGTGGGTGCTTAAAATGTTGTAAAATAAGCAATAAAGATGTTATAGGGAACGTTCGGTTTTTTATGAGCATACCTTTTACCTGCCACATGCCAAGTACAGGCGCACCTTGGCTGTATTTGCGGGCTTTGTCCCGAGAGCTATTCTTTTTACAGGTACTCCACATATACCGTGCTTGGCAAATCGATAAAAACAGATGCGTAGCTATTGTGAGGGGTCAGTGCGCGATAAAGAAGCCCAGGCGGTGGAAATTTCCGGAGCCCTTCCCTACGGCGCCCGTTTACCCTGAGTCCTTTTGGGACGTTAAAACCCCAGAAGACATAAACCATAAGGTATTTATGTGCCTGCGAGCGCAGACACGCAGTGAAAGAAAATGAATGGAAACAAAATATGTAGCATGAAGGAAACCAGAAAACTGAAATAAAAATGTTTCAACGCAGAACCAACAAGAGAGAGTGTCGACTAGAGTTTTTCGTTTCGTAAAAAAAGCAATCCCATGAGCTGTACGCTGAATGAAAAAAGGAAACCGCTGAGAATCATCCTCTGAAAATTCCAGAGAGTGCTCCCGATTATTGCCAGATATATCAGCGGCCTGGGAATGCGCAATTGAAAAATGTAAATGTAACCAAAATGACTCGTGTCAGGCGTGTGATAAACATCAAAAATTATCGAGTGTGGAAATATACATTCAGATATAACTGCAGGAGCAGCTACTTTATCCTAAGCCCTAGCGTTTAGACGCCACGAATTAAATCTGAATGCGTTTGCAATTTGTTGGTAAGGAATGGCATTGGGCTTGATAGATAATATGGAAGACATTCAGGTAAAGATACAAGTTCGTGATTAACAATTTGTATAACATAAAAATTGTTGATATCTGTATTTAAAGATAGACGATTTTAGGACAGCTTCTGCTTCGACAGTGGCGGCGCCGCGTGATCTCTGCACAACCTAGAGCATTTGTATTTGCAGTTGGCGGTCTGCGCCCCTTGTAAATCCTGCAAGAAGCCTTCTTGGCATCAGCGATGCATTTATGATTTTTTATCACGGAGACGACAGAGCGTTAGTAGAATTTGAATGTTTGTTGCTCTGAGGAAGAGGTCTAGAGCCTTCCAATCATGTAGTTCGGCGTGGAAGAAGACCAGGAGATGTGCTTGTCGACGAAGTCAGCATAGCATATTTTACAGCATATATATGTACAGTGAGAGTGAAACTGGAAGAAGCTGAAGTGAATTTGGAAAACGAACAAACTTTGAGCTACTTTAGTTATCGACCTAACTGGTTAGAGCCTCAGTAGAACCGCGGTGCATGCGATGCATGGAGCCCCAGCTCATGCTAGACTGCACTGTCATTGGTTGACTTGCGTTTTTAAATCCTTAATTAACACAGAAAAGGGGGCTGTGATTTTCAGTGGCCAGCCTCAAGCATCAATTAACTCCGATGAAAAATTGCATGCAAGATGGGAACTACCCCGTGTGTTGGGCTCAGACTCGAACCCATGGTTCTGTTAACAACAGAAACTAAATGCAAAATACCAGAACTCTCTCTCTCTCTCTCCTGTAAGAGTATCCGCACTCTCTACCGTCGGGGGCTCTCTTCCCACTCGCCTCGTGCACACCGCCATCGCCCCCTTCCACGCACGCGTTTATAGTAAAATTCTTATCACTTACGCGGTGCCCCCCGTTATCCTAGCTTGACATCCGTAAACAACAAAAGAGAAAGGGAATGAGCCACAAAGACACTATACCAATAGCGACTGGGCTCTCGGCGAACAAGGTAAACAACGGTCTTGGCTCCC
>NC_135504.1:125809562-125897062 GCF_052857255.1 Amblyomma americanum
GCAGCCGGCCAGGTCCTCCTCCAGGGTCGCTGCTGCTTCCTGCCGGAGGCCAACTGCAGGGGTGAGGCGCTTCGGCCTGGTGCCCCGTGGTGGCATGAGCACCCGGAACTGATGGCCCAGGTCCGGTCGTGGAGGGGAAGGAAGGTGCTCCGGCTGCCCACCCACCAGCTGTTCGAACTCCTGGGCAACCTTCCCCATTCGAGAATGAGGGTGGCCGAGGAGGCGCTCCAGGAGGGGACGCCCGTCCGGGGCGAGGTGGAGACGCTCAGCATGGCGGAGCGCAGTCCGCTGGGCCTGCAGCATCATGGGCCACACGCCAGCCTCTGCAAGTGTGGCCGAGATATGGGAGCCACGGGGAAGTCCCAGACAGAGACGGACTGCAGCCCTCTGAGATCGCTCGATGGCCAGCTGCTGTTGTATGGTCATCTGGACCAGAGGGAGGGCGTACAGGAACTGGGCCCCTGCCATGGCCTGGAAGAACCGGAGCCCCATTTGTGGGGTGATACCGTTTCCCCCAGCCAGGAGACTCCGGATGGCGCCACGGACCCTGGTTGCCTGTCGGCAGAATGCCTTGACGGCTGGGCGCCAGGTGAGGTGGCGGTCGATCAGGAGGCCCAGGTAGCGGCAGGAATGCCGCCATGGGAGCTCCCGTCCTGCGACGCTGAGGTAGGTCTTCCCTGGGCGTGCTCCTGGCCGGATGTTGAGCAGCATGGCCTCAGACTTGGTGGGGGAGAGCTGCAGACCAACCCGTTCCAGGTAGGAGCCGACCCTGGTGATGGCCCGCTGTACGTTCTTGATGACCTGAACCCTCTGGCGCCGTGGTCCGCGACACCATAGGGCAATGTCGTCCGCGTAGTAGCATCCACGGCCTTAGATGAAGTCGCTACCTGTAGCCCAATCTCGTGGCAGTGGCCGAAAATTGCCTAAAGATGCTAGTGGAAGCGCAAACGTAAGCTTGGTATGGCTGTAAAAAAAAACAGTAGCTGTAGTATTTTAAGTGGACAAGGTTGCGCAAGGGTACGATAAGGTTGCGTGAAGGCACAAGGTCGGACATGTGGCGTATTTCACGCTGAATCTAAAACGCCCACGAGTTTGAGACACGGCAAATGAGGCAAACACATGGCACGAGAAGCAGAAGTGTCAGTTTATTCACTCTACCACCGGGGCAGTATATAAGTTTAAACTGTTCCGGCGGAAGGCATATATATTCAAAAGTGGAGGATGCGTTAAGTAGATTGACGGAGACCATCAAAACGTTGCTTTACTACCAAAAAATTACAAGATCTTTCAGATCATTTTAAACAATGCGGAAAGTGTGCTGCAGAGTTTAAGAGTATAGATATACTGGCCTATTCGAAAGAGAGGCTAGCACGTGAGATACTAGAAGTGTGCCGTTTCACACCTGGAGAGGACTAGACTGCAACATCATCCCAACACTCGCTCTCGCGGAGAAGACGAGAATACACGAACAAAGGCCTATCCAGTACAAGTTACAGCTCGAGATGAAAAGCTAGCCCCCATTAGATGTCAATTGCAGCTTTCCTCACGTTTTTCTCATGCTTTGTTTGCTTTTCTAACACCTGTTACCGCTCCCCGCACGAGGGCCTCAGTGGAGCAAAAACTTGTTAAGAGCACTTCGTTTTGTCTACGTCGTCGTAACTTTTATTTTCTATTCTTGAATTCTTGAACCCTTGCAGACGAGCGCTAAGAAGGAGCTACAAAGTGGTACTACAAGCTACTAGTAGGTTTTTTCGGACAAATGCACAAGCTTGAAAGACACCTGGACTTCCCTAAAGGGTTTCTTTTGAACCACAGTTTGCCTTAAGAAGAGTTTTACGTTTATGAAGAACTGCGTTTAATTTTCTGTAATAATTCCTATATTAGTCAGCACAGGTTGCGTCAACCTTTCAGGCTGCCACGACCACTTTCAGTGCACTTATTTCTCTCTGTTCTGGTCCCAGACCCCGTTTAGCAGCAATATCAGTAAAGGCGGTGGCAACTCACTTAAAATGGTGATTTTTAAACCGCGCCATAATCACAGAGAAAGCTAACCCCCTTTCACTTATAATGCCATGTTAATATTTTGTTTTGCTTGGGGACAAAAAAAAAAGCGCTCCAGCAGGTGCGTCCAGTTCTTGCGGAAGGTCACCTCACGTAGGAGAGGTGACATATAAAGGCGCATACGAAAGGCCTACAATGTGAAATGACCTATCCAGTCAGGAAATTTCTGTTTTTCAGGAAAACTGAGATGGCTTTCACGTAGGAGAGGTGACATTTAAAGGCGCATAGGAAAGGCCTCAATGTGAAATGACCTATCTCGTCAGCAAATTCTTAATGAGTTCCAGGAAAGCTGAGAAGGCATTCAAATGCAAAAAAAATCACGCTTTTAAAACCCTGATGGCAGACGAGACTTTCATTCTAATAACTGCTTGCGTTCTGATAACTGCAAGAAGTCTTTTGCAAGACGCAAATCAGGGCGCATTCTGAGTCTTTTATTCCAGCAGAAATAACCAACCTCCCCGTCTGATCCGGTTGGTGGGAAGGTTTTGTGAGTACATTTTCGTAATAGTCATAGCTAATTCAAAGGTACATTTTGAAATAATATTCACGTCCGGTGAAATGAAAGCCAACTTTGAGATTTCCAATGCTAGATACAAAGCTGTTATAGTAGGCAATTCAGAGTACTGTTAACACTTTAAGAGGACGTAAAGGTGGTGCTGCACATCTGAGCGACACAAAATGGTCACTTAACTGCTCTCTTCTATACCGCAACTGGTGCCGATTTGTGTTTCTGTAATATATTTATGTGACAGGCAAAGGGGAGGAGATAAATACGTTTGGTTAACCTCTGGTTTAACTGAAGCCAGAACGACACGAGTCATCTGCACCGCAACAAACCTTTTCAAACGCAGAGCCATTCATACCGAAAGCACTCTAGGACCATCAGCAGTCATATTTGCTCGCAAAGTTTTAAACGGTGTATTCATTATAGTACGGAACACTTTACCTTTTCACAACCACGAAAATGAATAAAATGTACCAAAAATCCCGGAATAATTTTTTTTGTTCTGTTCATAGAGCTTTATTTGCGCGATAGCGTATGCAGCTCCTTCGGACAAAAAGCCGTCTGCGTGGTAATAGTCGGCACTGCGTGTCGGAAATAATCGGGGCTGCGTTAAAAAAAATCCGTATCATGGTAATTTGTTGTTCTAGTGTTTGATGATTGATTAGCGAGTGATGGGCTAGGGGGAGTTAGTAAAATCATTTTTTTTTATTCAGATACCCTAAAGGCCCTTATGGGCATTACATAGGGGGGGGGGGGGGGGGGGTTAACAACAGGATATTTCAAACACAATTGGGGGGGGGGGGGGCAAGGCAATATAGAACATCGCGGTAAGGATCACCGAATACAACAAGAAAGAAAAAAAATCAATACAGAAATAAAAAATTGAGAAAAGGGGGTCAAAATGATCAGGATGAAAACCCAATCCTAGATGACACTAATTAAGAAGATTTAGAGTGTGTAATTCATCAAATAATTAATTGAAAGAATTGAAAAAAATGAGAAATGCCTTCAAAGGTCCTGCTTAGAATGGAAAGCCTAACCCACTACGGTATCGCGCCATACACTTAGGGCGGAGCTTAAGTGTGCTCTCCAATTTTTTTTTTGAATAAAACTGAAATTTGTTTTTGAGGAAAGGGAACGAATCAGTAACTGCCTTACATATCTCGGTGGACGCCTGAACCGGGCCGTAAGGGAAGGAATAAAGGAGGGAGGAAAAGAAGAAGGGAAGAAATAGGTGCCGTAGTGGAGGGCTCCGAAATAATTCCGACCACCATAGGAAATAATAATAATTCGTTTTTTGGGGAAAAGAAATGGCGCACTATCTTTCACATATATCGTTGGACACCTGAACCGCGCTGTTAGGGAAGGGATAAGGGAGAGAGTGAAAGAAGGAAGGAAGAAGGAGGTGCCGTAGTGGAGGGCTCCGGAATAATTTCGACCACCTGGGGACCACTAACGTGCACTGACGTCGCACAGCACACGGGCGCCTTAGCGTTTTTTCTCCATAAAGACGCAGCCGCCGCGGTCGGGTTCGAACCCGGGAACTCCGGATCAGTAGTCGAGCGCCCTAACCACTGAGCCACCGCTGCGGGTGACCACCGGAGGATCTTTAACGTGCACTGACATCGCACAGCACACGGGCACCTTTTGCGTTTCGCCTCCATCGAAACGCGGTTGCAGCGGCCGGGTTCGAATCCTGCCATTCTTTCAATTCAGTAGGGTTCCTTTATTTTAGAAAAAAACGTAAAAATTATTTGAAGATGGCTCGACTGCTTGGCGTTTATGTACCGAGGAAAAGCATCTTGCTAAGTTGAATACAGTACGAAAAACAGGATGCGAAGAAAAAATTTATCTAACCGGTTCATAAAACATCCACCTGAATAGAGGTTTCAGTTAGTAGGAAAACTTCATATGCTAGAATTCAACGAAAGACGCGACACAGAGGCCAACAAGAAACAGTCAGCACCAGTACTGCTTTTCGTTCCTTTCCCTCTGTGAAGCACCTTTGTTGCCAGACTGGTAGCACAGTATGCATGCAGGCACGCGCGGCTGTCAGAAACGGGAATATAACGAGACACAAATACCACGAGGACAAGTGTGGCCATCTTGTTTCATTAATCGCTACTAGATGCAACAGGACTCGCACAGTCATCGATTCACTCTGTGGGAAATTTTTGTTCAGTCACCAACAAAAATTTGCAGTCATCTGTGCGTAACGACACGAATTTATTGGAGCGGGTACCTGGCGACAAGGCCAGGCGTAGTAAAATATAATTAAGCATACTGGTCCAGCAAATGCAAACGTCAGCACCAATTCCTCCCGTATTAGCCGGAGTGACGCACACTGCAGGATAGTGCCAATGTGATGGCAACAGAGCACCAGAAAAAAAAAAAAACCTTCATCTACGACCGGAATTCTAACCACCACCGGTGAAAACAATTGGCCACCTCCACAACGTCCCCCGCTGCGTTCTTGCTGCCAGGTGCGCTGAAGTAGCAGAAACCGAAATATATCCCGATTTTCTTATCCTGACATGGGCATGCTAACTGAATCGTACTATAAAGAACAGCCAGACAATGCAGCGTCCTCTAAGTATCTCTTAAGAGCATCCAGGATGCCTAGAGTGACACAATTTTCAATTTTAATGTCTGTAAGCTGTTGTTGTTATCCTCATACAATGGAACATGCCCGCAAAGGGTATTGGGCAAGAACTGGGGTGCACAGAGAGTTGTAGTTGTTGCTGTTACCCACCACAATGGCACATGCCCACAAGAGGGATCGGCCAAGAGTTGGAGAGCACAGAGAGTTTCTAAGTATGAGGGTGCGGGAAACAATTATTTTCTTCCTTTCCAACCCCCCACTTGCCTGACCTGCGTGGGAAAACGATTTGTTCTGCCTGCTATACGCTACTTGCTTGTATGAAGCCTTAAGCCGATATAATAAAAATGCGATTTCTAATACAATTAGAGTGCGATGTCAGTGCACGTTAAGGATCCCCAGGTGGTCGAAATTATTCCGGAGCCCTCCACTACGGCACCTCTTTCTTCCTTTCTTCTTTCACTCCCTCCTTTATGCCTTCCCCTACGGCGCGGTTCAGGTGTCCAACGATATGTGAGACAGATACTGCGCCATTTCCTTTCCCCCAAAACCAATTATTATTATTATTATTATTATTATTATTATTATTATTATTATTATTATTATTATTATTATTATTATTATTATTATTATACAATTAGATAAATTACCTTCGAATAATTCATCCCAGTATTCGCGAAACGTTAAAAATATTTATGCAGTTCTAGAGACTTTGCGCAGTTTATGCAGCAGTGATCCATACAAAATTTCCCAAGTTGTAAATGAGTTCTTTCTGACCAGGTTACAAAGCAAAGACCTGAGGTAATCCAGTGTTACAACTGTACATGGCACAAGGCAAATTATTATCTATTTCAACGCAAGCACAAACTATAATTTTGGGTCGCCTCGTGTTCATGATGTTTCCGGCTCACAGCGCATTTCCGCTGCAGCATATACCAAACTACTGTATACGAGCTCCTAGTGTTTTCACCATTCTTTTTGTCGTTTTTTTTTCAGGAATATAAAGGGGATTCAAGCAAAGATGGCCAAGATATTTTTAGTCTTGTTGGCAGCTTTCCTTTGCGCAGGTATCGCGCAAAGCCGGCAAAATGGAAGTAAGCGATGCCTTGTAGTAGTAATATCACAAATTAAAACTTTACGCGGTGTATTACAGGTGTGCGAAAATCATTTTTTCCAAAACGTAATCGAATGCGAATAACGGAGACCATCTGTTTATTACATGAGCAATGTGCGAATAGTATTTGCCAAATCCAAATAGGATGCAAATAGTGTAGCTAAAAGCCTGCACAAATATTAGTTTAGTTTGTTTATGAATACTGAGTGTATGTTCAACTATCTACACAAATTACAAATCAGCCCTAACTGCGAATGCTGAAATGGAAGCTTTCTCTTTTTATTGTATTTGTGCTGCTCGCCACCAGAATGCCGGTGCAGTGGTTTGGTGTGCTTGTGCCACCATGTGGCGTTTGATAAGAAATAAACGGCTATAATTTTTTTTTTGCTGGCAAAACTCAGCACATGACGGTAGCGAAGGTACGGTGTTACAAACTCTTCACCTGTGCGTCATACTGCAGGTACAGCTAGAAGCAATATAAGAGGGATCATTCGCAAAGTTCTGCCACCTACAGGCGACAAGAATCGGCGGTAAATGAACATGCAAAGTGTCCTTGGCCGGCTGCTCTTTCAGAACATACCCCTGGTGCAACCCATTCGCGTCGTGTGTCGGTGGTAGTGCTTTAGTAGCGGTAGGTCGGTGGCAGTGCTTTGGTAGGCCACCCACTCCCATACTGTACCATCCGCGACATTGAGCCGTATACATCCGAGTGGCAGCATTGGGTTAATTCCTGTCAGCCTAAGATGCTGGAGCTGCTTTCTGAAAATCTCAACCTAAGAGATTTTTTTCTCTTTCTTTCGAGAAGCACGGCATTAAACAATGTAAACCCCGGCCTCTGTTCTCTTTGCAGCCACCAGAAAAAAAAAAGGTACCGGAAGAGTAAATTCTTTAAAGGTCTTGATTTTCGACTACTTAGCGGTACATTTTTGTCTTCTAGACGCCCATAGTTTAAACTTTGAACGGTTTTAGTAAAAAGCTTCTGGGGACGCAATGAGACGCCGCTGTCTTTCACTTGTGCTGGCGAGTAACCATGAGATATATAATGTGGAATCAGTTAGCCCAATATCTGCAAAAAAGATTATAACTTGTCCGACCAAACCGCTTTAGGCCTCTAGATTTAACGGTGGTAGCTAGGAGGTGTCAGGATCGCTGATAAATTTTCGAAGTTGCGACGACAGCCTTCTTAGTTTACAACCCTAACCCAGTATCAAGCAAGCAGAAAGCATCTTGTTTTTCGCAAAGCTTTCCGGAGACATCCTTTCTCCCTCTCCACACACATACTTTTGGCTACAAAGTGCCCCGGACAACAAACGCTCCAAAAAAATGTTGGGCCAAAAAAAATGGTTGTTCTGAAATCCTTCGCCTTGACACGAGAAGCTACGCTCCGCCAGCCCGCAGCAGCCAACTGCAGGTAAATTCCAAAAAGAAATGCAGCATGCCGGCGCATTGTCAGAGGACCGCACACTCCGCAAGCTCACCAATATGTCAACTCATCGTGTAGACCGCTTCTCGCACCAAGCACAAGGGAGGCAGAGCAAAGACTTCAAGATAAACACCCCTGGGCGCGCGAATTAGGCGTGCCATTCTGGAACCACAAGGTGAATCTTTTGCCGCAGGGACGCTTTTAAGTGAACGGCGGCGTGTCATGGCCGCTACTTTTCCCGATAGTACAGATGCAAAATCTCTTTAGTGAACTGTACTGCAACAGATGCACTCTTATTGGCATACAGTTCGTAGACAGCTTGCACGTAATAAGCTCCGTGAAGTAGTTACAGAACTCAAGCGATTGTATTCGAATGCTGAATGAAAAAGGGCCGCGAGGCTAATAAATATCTTTTCCCAAGCAGCAAGCAATTTACGACTGTGTGAGTAGGATGCTCAGGAGTGAAGGTTTATGCCAGGAAATAAGGAAATGTGACAGGTGCTTCTTTTGCTTTGTGCAATGCATTCCATATAGAAAGTAGGTTTTCGGGAAGGTTCGCGGTTTGTCGAAACAGGAACCAGCACTGGCGTCTCCATTGCAATCAGTTCGTTTTTCCTCGTGAATACGTCGTTTCGAAGCTCGATTCTCCCGGTAGTAACTGGAACAGCTTCTTCGTGCATTTTGTATAAAATAGAATATAAAAGTTACTTGGTTGTCAAGTGGAATTCAGGAGCTAATTCTGCTTTCTTTACAGCCTACTGTTATTACAACGGAACAAATACAAATGTCTCGTATGGAGAGTTGGTCTATAAGGAGAAGCCTTGCGAAGCCTGGTACTGCAAAAATGGAACGCTCCACATTACAAAGTGAGGTTTTGACATTATATTCTGTAATAACATTTTTGAAAAACAATTTGCAGTGCTTGAGTAAGGCTGCGCATGAAAAGGTCCCGAGTGTTGGCAACATGTTTTAATGTCACGTTAACGTTTTTCTCCGCGAAAAATTGGGTTTCGCGCAACGCTGCTCAATTGCATGAAAATCAATACAATAAAGGGAGCAAAAGGTCCAAGTTATTTTTAGACATCCACTTTTACAGGTGTGCGCAAAGGAGAAGACACCACTTGCGCGGCGCGTGAACTGCATGCCAGCTCTCCATGAGGTCGAAAGCGTGTTGCCGGGACAGGCTCAAGAGAGAGAGAGAGAGAGAGAGAAACTTTATTGTTGGAGAGGAAGTCGGGGCACGCCCCTGGGTCTCCGCACGACCCCACTGCACTCAAGTGTTTATGTCCCTAAGGTCCATAACACTGGCAGCCCGGCCGGTGGCGATTCTCTGCACGGCCGGGTACTCCGAGCGCAGCAGGGTCTCCCAGTCCTCCCAGGTCTTGAGGTCCTCTAGGCCGCAAGGGGGAGGGTCCGCCGGGCAGATGGAGAGGATGTCATGTATGCTGGCTAACTCGCTCGTGAAGTTCGTTCAAGCACGGCTGTTTCGAGTGAAAAACATCCAGCGCCAACACTCGCGCAGTCTCTCCTTTTGCGCGGGCGTGAACGTCTGTATAATAGTCTGTATCCGACTGGCACAAAAGTGACATCTGACGAGATACCGTGAGAATGTCGGAAAGGCTTGAAGGGCTGTGTGCAAACACATGGGGAGCTGCGACAGGTGGCGTGGTATGACTAGTTAGGCTGAGCTGCATAAGGTAATCAGAATTCAGCGATAAGGAAGAACGAAATACCAGGAAGCGAAGGTGGTTGCAGGGAAAGAGCGAAAGGAGTGGTAGAGGGAGTGTGGAAGCAAATGTTTTCTGAGAAATAGTAGGAGGGGCTGCAGAGCGCAAGCTAAAAGTGAGAACGAAAATAAAAGAAAATGACAAAAATAAAAAGCAGGAGGAGAAGAGGGTGTGTAGGGAGAGGCGCAGGGTAAACTGTCAGCCAACGCACAGCATTCATTTAAAACTCCGCAATCTCTTGCTGGGCATGGAACACTATCAAAAAGACTTCGAAATCATACACCACGCTGAGATTCATCATCACCTTTCGGCACACCTGGCCAGATATGGACTCCATCCAAATTTCAGTCACGTCCAAGTAATTGCAAACAGCATCAAGTATGTGATATGAAACACATTTAAGTCGACGCTGCAGCCGACATCTAAGGTTCTGTCAGTCTATCGAGCGCTGAGCAGCAGATGCATCTTTCACAAAAGCGACAACACGCAGCAACGCCCACGAACCCCTCCTGCTAGGACCAACGACACTTTCAAACAGACCGAGCTTGAACACCTCCAGCATCCCCCACGAGTCCTCACTACTCCTGACACCAGCTACACATGCACACAGACGGAGCTCGTGAATCCAACACTATACAGCCAGCAGACAGCATAATAGACAGCAGAGCGCACTGCCTTTACACAGACAACTACACGTTTAAACACATACACGAGCTCCAATACAGACGCCGACGTGCACCTTGCCCGCAACAGCGGCCCTAAAGAGAAGTCCCCTAATCTCGTAACACCCACCAGGAGGTTTTTCTTTATTCAAGAAGTGTGCCATGAAGCATAAGTTGAGAAAGGGGTAATGGAATGCAGGAGACAGAAAGTTAAAAGAAGGAGTGAAGACCAGTTTTGCTGAGGTAGTCGCAGAGGTTACCGGGAGGCACGCTTGAAAGAAGCATAAATGACTCGAAACTGGCAGCACTAACCATCCCGCACTCAAACGGCGAGCATTCCTCGTTGCCAGAAACTAGTCACGAAGCAGACAGACTACAAATTCCACCTGCGGACTTACAAGTTCTACTTGCAGCACAAAAGAAGAGTGGGAGGACTTGAAACTAATGTCAGGTGCTGATTTAGTGCGCTTCGGACTTATTCCATAGAAAAAGGTTTGAGATGGTCCACTCGTGTCATTCATAGCTGTACTAAAACAACGTTGTGCAGAACACTGAGTTCATTTAAAGGCCAACTCTGTAAAATAGTACTAAAAACCGGCGAAAAACAGGCACTGGCAGATTTTGTGGCCAAGAAGGAACGCAGGCTTCACGATAAACAGCAACGTAAACAAATCAGAGATAAGTGTCCACTGGAAAAGGAGCTATCTTGACAGCTCAGCACTCGATTAAATTCTGATAGAGCCACAAGAAACGCAGTTGACGCTGCAGGACGATGACAGGAATGTAGCTGCTATTTCGCAATGCGTAAATAATAGTGGCCAACAGATTCTGAAGCCTCCCATTTTCTCAACTAACAATAATATCAACCTGCGCTATCATCATCGACATCTTACACGAACTTTCGCGATAGATGTGTATAGAGAAGTACTTCACAAAAAAAAATAACGAAAAGCTCGATTCCTACTTTACCTATAGCCTCTAAAACGTGGTCGACACGTGTTCGAAGCGGTCAGTTTTAATTCTATCGCTCTTAGAGCCCACAGCACGTAGACAGCGGACAAAGAACAGAATCCCGAACTCGACGTACAGGTATATTAAATGTGTCTCCAAAAAATTGTGAAAATAGAAAAGAAGGTCGAAAGTGAAGAAACCGTTTCCCAAGAGAACAGGCTACTCTAAACCAGTGAGCTTCTAGAACCGATACAGTCATTAAGCCAGCAGACAAACGTAATACCGCCCAACCTAAAAATGTAAAACAGAGGCGAGAAAACAATTCAGAATCCCCTTGCATGAAAATAAATTAGATTGTGACCCCACTTTAGGGCTCTGCCTTGTAATTCTGAGCAGACTTGAAGACCTATTACCCAGAGAACTAATAACGCAATCAGAATACAACTTCTGAAATCCGCGAAATAAACAAGCAGGACGATTTTACTTACTTTCTAGAGGCCATACGGTTACTGCAAAAAGACTTATATAACGCAAATATCCCCAGCAGGCCTATCCTTTCGAACAATAGGAGACCTATAAAGAACCAGTCCCCCAAGCAGCACAAGTAATTGGCCCAACATTGGAACTGTATTGGCAAAGCTGGCCCTACAAAGGACCAGGATGGGACCATCCTGTTGCAATATTGGCCCGATGACCTGTGCTGCTTGGGCAATCTTTCTTAATCGAAGCCTTTCAGGCATTTCAACCCTGTCTCCTTCCTTTGACCAGTACACATCGCGCTATCTTCGAATATTTGAATGACTTAATGACGCTGCCATTATCCCAGAGGATAGAATACTGGTTTTACTTGATGTCGCCGCTTTCTACACAAATATTCCTATAAATGAGGGGATTGAAAAATTTTCGAACGCTCTAACTCAAATTTTATACCTGCATGAAAACGAAGTGCATCTATCGCTAATTCAGCTAGTACTGACGCTGAACTATATCGAATTAGATTCTTCTTATTACCTTCAAGTGTTTGAAACAAGTATAGGCAGTCGCTTCGCAATGACCTACTCAAATATTTTCATGGGTTCACTGGGGTGTAAAGTTTTCAATGAATTAAAAAAACGCTCATATAGCTGCGTTACATAGACGACATTTTCATGATATCGAAAAATGGGTCTCCAACCCTACAAGGTTTCTTTATCATCACCAGCAGCAGCACTCTCACTACGCCCACTGCAGGGCGAAGGCACTCTCCCAAGTCTCTCCAATTAATCCTGTCCTTTGCCGGCTGCGCCCACCCTATGCATGCAAATTTCTTATTTCCTCCGCCCCCCCCCTCCCTAACCTTCGGCCGCCCCCTGCTACGCTTGCCTTCTCTTGGTATCAACTACGTTACCTTTAAGGACCAGCGGTTATATTTCCTTCGCATTACATGCCATGCCCAAGCCCACTTTTTCCTCTTGATTTCGACTAGGATGTAATCAACCCGCATTTGTACCCTCACCCACTCTGCCCGCTTCCGGTTTCTTAACGATACATGTATCATGTTTCCTTAACTTATGCTTAACCTTTTTCGTTAGCCCCCACGTTTTTGCCCCGTAGGTGAGTACCGGTAAGATACAGCGGTTCTATACTTTTCTTCAGGGATCTTGGTAAACTATCATTCATGCTATGGGAGAAAATAGCATAAGCGTTCTACGCCTTCTTATTCATCCAGTTATCACATTCTCATGATCCGAAAGTGCAGACACTGCTTGCCCCAAGTAGACATACTCCCTTACCACTTCCAGCACCTCGCTACAAATTGTGAAGTGCTGTTCCCTTGCGAGAATGTTGAACATTGCTTTGGTTTCTGCTGGTTACATTTTAGACCCGCCATTCTGCTCTGCCTGCAGTTTATCTCCAGAGTGACTTAGCAAGGCAATGTCATCAGCGAATCGCAGATTACTTAGGTATTCGCCCTTAACACTTAACCCCAACTGTTTCCAATGCAGGCCTGGAAACACCTCCTGTAAACAGGCAGTGAATAGCACTGGCGAGATCATGTCTTCCTGCCTGACACTCTCCTTTACTGGAATTTTATTGCTCACTTTATGGAGGCCTATTGTAGCTGTACAGTTGCTATATATATCTTCCAGTATTTTCACAGAAGGCTCTTCTATACCCTGATTCCGCAATGCTTGCATGACTGCTGTGGTTTTCACAGAGTCAAATGCTTTCTCGTAATCAATGAAATATCTACATAGGGCTTGGTTTACATTCTGTGCATTGTTCTATCATCTGATTTGCAGTGTGTAGGTGTAATAGTGTCGAGTATCCTTTACGAAAGCCTACCTGATCATTTGGTTGATTGAAGTCTAAGGTTGCCCTATCTCTAGTAGCGATTACCCTAGTAAATACCTCGTAGTCAATGGACAATAACCTGATCGGTCTGTAATTTTTCAAGTCCCAAACCTTCATCTTCTTCTCCTTTTTTCTTTATTTTATTTTCCTTTGTTCTTACATTTAGCTTAAACTCTGCAGCACCTGATATCATTTCTCAGGAAACCTTTGCTTGCACATTCTCCCCCCTCCCCTCCTTTCGACCTTTCTCTCCACCCCATCTTTTTTCTTCGCTCCCTGGTATTTCTTTCGGCCTTAATTCTCTGTTACGTTCAAGTTTATCCAGCTCAGCCCGACTAGTCATACCATGCCACCTGTCGCAGCTCCCCATGTATGCACACAGTCCTTTGAGCCTAGTTTCGCTATCTCTCCACCACTGGGATTCCTTTCTAGTGAGCTGTCGTATTTCTTTTCGCCGTTTCGCTGGTGAACCGATTAATCCTTTTTAGCAGCAATAATACATCGACAAGATTCGCGCTCCTCATCCTAACACCCTTCTCAGTTCTTGCCCTCCTCTCCCTCGCCGTGAAGGCCCTGTTTAAATACCGCCTATGCCCAGGTGAGCACAAGTCCTCTTGTCGAAACGTTGGCAAGCTCCATCAGGCTTCCATTTTTCTTGTTCACTATATGTTTACGCGAGAACAGAACATTTATTGTTGTCTCCTCTAAGTTGTGCTATTTGGGTTATCATCTCCACAATGCCATTGTTTACGATCAATGTCTTGAAATCCTTGCCGCTTTTAACCCTAATTGAGAGCCTGAAGGTTACATCACGTACTCGTGACATTCCGAAACGGCAATTTGTGGTCGTCGATTAGTCCGCAAAGAAATAGGCCCGAACATGGAAAACTTCATTATGCAGCATCTGACGCAAAAGGACTCTTCTGTTGGCCATATATTGTGAGTAGTTATAAAAAATGGCTCGAATATTCATGTATATTCTCCCCACAGGTGCATAGGAGGAAAGCCCGACAGAGGTAGTTGCTGGAACCGATATACAGGAATGTTCCCCACATGTTGCCGCTGGTTCTGGCTTTGCTAACAAAGAGAACCTGCATTTCAGCAAATGCTATGAGGACATCGTGTTCTGGCTGGTACCCTGGTCTCTTTTTCATTGCAACACCAAATTGATATTCGTGTTGCGTGTTTTCTTTTTATTCTTTTTCTTTCGAGTAAGACTGTGGCAGCACTGGTGGCTTTAAGAAAGAATAAATTTATTGAAAATACAAATGCGTTTTTTCTTGCGCGAACGGAGAGCCTTAAGCGGTGTTTCACGCACAGCAATGACCTACAAGGCTGCAGCAAAAGCTAGCGCCCCAACTCAACAACAATACTGTTTCTTTTGACAAAATGAATAGACCGCCGTCTTTATTTTATTATTTATTGAACCAGCGCACCTAACAGCACCGCCTGGCACTACTAATCCTTGGAACTTGTGATGCCACATGCGTCATGAAAAGCTGGTTGTGTCGTTTCAGCTTGCACCTGCTGCAGCTCCTTCGATGCCACACGCTATGGAAGGAAGGATGAATTTGCTGAAAGCGCCGCCGCAAGCTCGAACCAATATATATCCGAATGTAGTAGTGCTCACAACTAATATGTAACTTTTGCCAGGGCGATTGTCTTCCCTTGACATTGGGCAAATGCCGGCGTGTCTCGCGTGGCCCCCTGTTAAGCCAACGACGCCTGCTGCGAGCCGAGCGAAAGCCGAGCCCATGCAAGTCTACCTCGAAAATTCGGCCCTGAGCGTGAAGACCTATAGCCGCAGAAAAGACGCACAATCATTCATACCCAGAACTATAGTTGCCTGGAGCAACCTACCATCAGATATTGTCACTGAAGTTCACGCTGATTAATTTCATCAAATTCTGCGTGCTCATATCAGAATGCGACGTCTATGCTTTTCCGGCTTAGTCATTCTTCTTCAGGACTAATCTAGTACCTTTTGCCGTCTCTTTCAATACCGTTTTGCAATTTTTTTGTGTTTTGCTTTTAGTATATCCAAATTCCCACGTGTATGAATTTTTTACGCTTTACTCTTATCTTGTGCTGTCTTGTTTTTGTGCGAACTCTCATACCACTTCTAATATTGGCATTTGAGTATTTTGCGGGGGTTTTCACAGTTGGTGCATTTTCTCTCAGAAATTGCCATTATTGTGTTTTGTGTGCCCCCTCCCCCCTATGTAGGCTCTCTCCCAGAGGGCCTTTGGAGTATTTGAATAAATAAACAAATAAATAAAAGTCGACAAAATGTGTTGTAGTCTTCTTCTAACAGTACATTCTCCTCTCGTGTTGTAGTATTTTTCGGCGGCGCAGTACTTTCTTTCTGTAGTCCTGCCGCTACGACAACGGGGCGCACAGTACAACGCAAAATTATCTTGTTAATACAAGTTCATGGCCAAAAACACTGCAGAAAATTTGTTGCGAAAAGAGCAATTATCCTGTTGTGTTTTGCAACAGGGGATGCAGGTACCGCAAAGACTGCAAGTGAGCAGCGAATGCGGATCGACTGATTCAACGAGGCGCTCGAAACAGGGAGAAATTTGTGTAGTAATAATGTGCTTAAAACTCAGTGACACATATTTGTATTATGCGCCTGCAATGCGATAGCATTTGACACTTTTCATGCCATTACCGGAAGTTCCGTCCCTTGAAGGTTACGTCACTTCTAGTATTGGTACGTCGTTATCACTTCGCACCTCCACGTCACGTGAACTGAAGAGGTCTTAATGACGCCACTCCTTCCCTAAATCAAAGAATTTTAATAGAGAAGACAGGGCTTTTTTTTCGATGGACTTCGAATGTATTTGCATTACCAATCATGCATAAGACACTGCTTCATTTCCAGTAATAGCAATGGACACAATGCTAACACTTACTTCCAAGATTAAAATTACAGTACCTTAATTAGTATGTTAATCGCCTAGTTAGCAGATCACACATGTCTTTTCAACTCCATGTTGATCGGTTTCACCAATGTTGTTTCAAACGCAGCCGTGGTGTCTGCTATGATTGGGCAAGAGCCATTACACTCACCTGTCATGTGTCATGACAGCATCATTTACAAATACTGTAGAAGCTTGGACATGTTGGTGTGACATGGTTTTTCAGCAGCGCAGGGTACAAAGGACGTGACAAGTGCACAGACACAGCGCCGTGTCTGTGCACTTGTCACGTCCTTTGTCCCCTGCGCTGCTGAAAAATCATTTGCAAAGTCAAGGTTTCCGTGCGATTGCGCACTTCTGCTCAGAACTGTTTTCCTGCATTGTTTTAAATATTACAGGGGCAGGATGTTGAGTAAACACAAATGACCAGCGTATGTACATTGCGCACGAAACAATAACTTTTTTTATTTCCATTCACCCATGATATATAAGGAAGACGAATAGCACTACATGTTTTCGACATAAGAAGCAAGGTTCTCTAAATGTTCGTACCAACCAAACTGAGCAGTTGCTGTTTTTTTAAGCGAATACTATTTGCAATTTTTTTCTGGCACTCTAGATTATTCGCACCTCGGGTTCATTTCAACGTTCCTCGAAGAATGAATTACTAAACTTCCATAACCATCAACCTGACAACAAATCTCCCATTCCGCATAGCCTAACCCTCCCCAGTACATCTCAGGGGAAATCAGGGGATTCTCCCTGGTTATGCGCTGTTGTAGTTGCACATGCCGATTGATTTCTATCCACCTTCAGGAGGGAAAATCTCTGTTGCCGCTTTAAGCCTCTTCTCTTAGTTTGCGATTAGGTTTGGTTTGCTTTATGGGGGTTTAACATCCCAAAGCGACTCGGGCTATGAGAGACGCCGTAGTGAAGTGATCCGGAAATTTCGACCGCCTGTAGTTTTTGTCGTGCACTGACATCGCACCGTACACGGGCCTCTAGAATTTGGCCTCCATCGAAATTCGACCGCCGCGGCCGGGATCGAACCTGCGTCTTTCGGGCCAGCAGCCGAGCGCCATAACCACTCAGCCACTGCGGCGGCTAGTTTGCGATTAGGATTAAACCATTGATACATTGGTAGATGTGCTTCAATGCATCCGTTTTTCACTTCGATTTCTTCTGTTACTCCGAGGTGATGTCGAATCTAATCCCGGCCCGGGGAACTCTTCGCTTGCTGATTAGCTGACGGCCATTATGGATGATACTAAAAAAATCAAGACGGAAAAATCTTTTAATAACCAGAAGCTAAGCGCAGTTGATAAAAAATTTGAAAAATTAACTGGGTTTGAAAAACAAATCTCAACTTGTTCAAAGTGAGTAGCGGAGCTCCAGAAAAGCTTGCAGCTATGACAGAAAAAAATAGATGAAATTGATAACAGAAGTCACCGTTCAAACATCATTGTTATGGTATTAAAGAATAAGCGAATAGAACTACTGAAACGCTGCTCCAATCTACTAAATAGAACGTATTTGAGGGCCTGCTAGGGCTAAACATTTCAGGAATCGAGAGTATAAACCGGCTTTAAAACCAGACGAAAATGATCCAACAAAATGTAGACCTGCAATCGTGAAACTTCTGGATTACCTCGATAATGTCAGCATATTCAAGCATTGCTCCAAATTGAAAGGCTCTCGCTTTTCTATCAGTGAAGATTTTCACGGGCTGTTCATAATATCAGAAAAAAATTCTGGGACCTAACAAAAGAAAATTGCGACCACAAAGAAAAAATATTCCTAACCTACGATAAACAGCGAATAAATGAACTGCTTGCTTGGGATAACGACGAAAACGACATCATCGAAATAGTTGTAGAAATAAAAACCAGAACACCACAATCAGTATCCCGTACCACCAGAAGCAAAACCCAATTACCTTTCTCAAATTCAATGCCCGCAGTATAATTAATGAAGTGTCTGAACTGGAGGTTACTTTTCTGGCTTTTGAGCCTGACGTCGCGACCATCACTGAGACATGGTTGCATCCTGGCAGTTATGACCGTGAAATTGTCCCACCTGGATATACATATTTCACATATTTTTAATATTAGGCAGACCCTTACTGTTTTATATCAGTTGTCCTTGCTCTGCAAACACAATTAAATGGCATATTCTTTCTCGGTTTCAAACTGGTGCGATATAGTTTATTAAAATGGACTGATAAACTCCTCCGAGCTAAGCATAATCCATTCAGGTGAAAGGGACCAGAAGCATGAAAACATACTCATGTAACGATATTTTAACTTCATTGACATAAACGTCTCCCACTGAATGACGTAAAGGTCGCTCACTGAATAATGGATCCAGTGAGGTCCCGTTCCTTAGACCTCACGATGAAATCTGACCCATAACTTCAATTTGTAACCGAGCACTCGGGACCGCACAGCCCTGATTAAACACGTTACCTGCCGGTGACCCACGACGCGAGGTTCATGCATGCTATATATTTGGTTTGGTTTATGGTTTATGGGGGTTTAACGTCCCAAAGCGACTCAGGCTATGAGAGAAGCCGTAGTGAAGGGCTCCGGGAATTTCGACCACCTGGGGTTCTTTAACTTGCACTGACATCGCACAGCACACTGGCCTCTAGAATTTCGCCTGCATCGAAATTCGACTGCCGCGGCCGGGATCGAACCCGCGTCTTTCGGGCCAGCATCCGAGCGCCATAACCACTCAACCACGGCGGCGGCCGCATGCTATATATTGGTACGGTGATGTGATGCTAATAATTTATAACTGAGGCAATTAAACAGCCTCCAAATTATAAATATTAGGAAATAAGAGGAAAGTCGCCAATAATAAAAATAATTGGCTTTTGGAGAAAGGAAATGGCGCAGTATCTGTCCCTTATATCGTTGGACACCTGAACCGTGCCGTAAAGGAAGGGATAAAGGAGGGAGTGAAAGAAGAAAGGAAGAAAGAGGTGCCGTAGTGGAGGGCTCCGGAATAATTTCGACCACCTGGGAATCTTTAACGTGCACTAACACCGCACAGCATACGGGCGCCTTAGCGTTTTGCCTCCATAAAAACGCCGCCGCCTGCATTTTTATGGAGGCAAAACGCTAAGGCGCCCGTGTGCTATGCGAGTCAATGCACGTTAAAGATTCGCATTAAACGAAGAATATGTGTGACGATGCCTGTTATCATGGTTTTCGAAGCAAAAGTTCCGGAAGAGCTCCGGACCGTGACCCACACAATAAGCACAACTTCGTACCTATTTCTTGGCCAAATTAATGCTTTTAAAGGCGACCTAAACAAAATATGTTGGGAAAATGTGTTAGGCGCACTTACATTTTAAGCTAGCATAAAATCACGAAACGCCTGTCGCAAACCTCTATGAATTCGGTTCAGCTTATTATTCACGAATACCTCGCCGTAACGTTGAGATTTTGAATGTTCGTAGCACTTAAAAACACTAAACCAAATGAAAGCAAATCTCCGCCCAATCAGAGAGAACTTCTACCGAAGTCGTAGGGCGGTCGGCCGCTGTCAGCTTATTAGAGACCACGGCTGATCTGTAGCGGCGAGCTGCTGACGCCCGTAGGCAGAGGCGCAGGCACGAGACAGTTTCAGCACAGACAGCTCTACTGTTATCCAGCGGTCTGCCATGCACCATACCTGTAAAGCTTCGATTAATACAGGTATATCTCGAGAACGAATTCTTTAGTACATGCGCAAAATATATACAATCAAAATTGGCTACAATGAGAAAACACCAATGGTAGGCATTAGTTGTTTGTAGAATTCTAGCAGCGGAATCGCAATACTAAGTAATAACCTTCTCTTTTAGCGAAAACACTGAATGGATGGCTGTGTATTCTCAAAACATTATGGAGCCGCCGCGGTGGCTGAGTGGTTACTGCGCTCGGCTGCCGGCCCGAAAGACGCGGCTTCCATCCCGGCCGTGGCAGTCGAATTTCGATGGAGGCGAAATTCTAGAGGCTCGTGTACTGTGCGATGTCAGTGCACGTTGAAGAACCCCAGGTGGTCGAAATTTCCGGAGCCCTCCACTACGGCGTCTCTCGTAGCCCGAGTCGCTTTGTGACGTTAAACCCCCATAAACCAAACCATAAACCAATCAAAACATTATGGCGCATCTTTAAACAAAAATAAATCTGTGTGGGTAACATCTTCTACAGTACCCTAGAAATAAGCAGTGAGAACTAATTTTTTTAATGATCATTCTTTCAATGGACTGAAACTGCATACATGCCGTTCCATTTTGAATACTGATCATATTAAAAATGTGAACGGCGCTAGGGACACGGACGCTGGCAATACAACGTGGATAGAAAGAGCGCCTACTACAAACTGAGCTTATTGCGGAAAACACCATCTTTTTCATACGCGAGTGCGTTATTGCTGACAGAACAACGTATCAGGAAAGAAATGCAGAATCACCACGCAATGACCGACTACATGTGTCCGTCTAAAAAAAATTGGCGGTGGTTTAGCTCTGGTTAAACCTGGAGTCATTTGGTCACGTGACCAACCACGTGACCATGCTCGTGATCAAGCACATGTTTGATAGCGCATCTGGGCAGTCATCTGGCCATCAAGGAGCACAATTTTCCAAGCTTGCACGGTGCTGAAAAAAACCACGTTTACTTTATACCGACCTCCTATTTCCTTCACGTTGCGCGCTAATTTGTGGAAGCAGGGAATCACCGCCACAGGCCTCTCCTCGGTCTGCTTTATTGGTAGTTCACCACTGGATACGTGTTTCAATATATGAAGCAAAGTTTCGAATACGGCAGTCATCAAGGAGCGCGGTTAGCGAGCGTTATCCACTTGCTGAAGCTGCATGTCGAACCCAGCCTGCACACAGTGCTCTCAAAATTTCGAGACAGCCGCATGCTACCCCGTCATGGCGATGCTTCGTTTCACCAGTTTTGGAATGGGCACTGCTGGACGGCATAAGGCTTTTCTCGGACCAGGGGTTGCATACCCAGCACACATGATGTTTACTAGAGAAGTCAAGCTGAACACCCAGAAACTGTATTATGCCCCTGTTAGGCAGTTCAGAAGTGAAGGTAAGTCCTTGAGAATTGTGTCTAAAAAAATGTTAAAGAACATCTGCAACCGTTTCGTCAAATATGTGGGTACGCTAAAAACAATAAAATAATCATCCACAAAGCGGAACACCCGTCCAACAGGTGTCCCGCTCAAATCCGCACGGGTGTGCTTGTCATTATACGATAAAAGATGTGCGTTAATTTGCGCCGATGTCTATGCCATGTTTCCGCCACTGCATGACAAGTTATTGAAGAACAGGTAGACACCATGCTTAAAAGCGGAGTTATTCAGTCCTCCAACAGCCAATGGACCTCCCCGGTTGCTTTCGTGAAGAACGATGGGTCCGTTTGATTTCGCGTCGATTACGGACGCATCAGTGAGATCAGGCGCAGTTAGGTCAATCTTCTTCCCTCTGTTGATGGCGCTCTGGACTGTCTCCAAAACGCGGATCTCTGTTCTTCGCTTGATTTGCGCTTTGGTTACTGTCCCAATGGCAGCTGCAGATCGTGCGAAAACTGTGGTTGTGACCCCTGACACCATGTGCGAGTTTCCCGTCATGCACTTCGGCCTATGTAACGCTCCTGCTACTTTCGAGCGAATGATGGATACAGTTTTGCGTGGCCTCGGGTGGAAGATGTGCCTGTGCTCTGTGGACGATAGTTATATTTTCTGTCTAACTTTGAGACGCATCTACGTGTGTCGCCTGAAGCACATCTTGACACCCCCACAAACTCCGGCCTGCAGCTGGGCGTTTAAAAAATGCCCTTTTGCTTCAACTCAACTCATTTTCGGTCACGTTGCATGCAAAGAAGGGGTAAGCCCTGACCCCGCCAAACTTCGTGCCACGACTGCGTTTCCCAAACCTTCTACCAATAAGGAACTGCGCAGCTTCCTAGAGTTCCGGCCTTATTTTAGGCGTTTTATTGACAACTTTGTATCAGTTGCTGCCCTTCTGACGCGGCTGCTCGGAAGCAATGTCTATTTTTCGGCTTGGTCACCCGCATGCGACGACGTCTACAACACGTTGCGTAGTCTCCTCACGGCATGACCCATCTTGCGAAATTTCGTCCCGGCGCCCATGGCTGAAGTCCTAACGCATTGCAATGTTTTTGTCTCGGTGCAGTGTTCGCCCAGCGCAAATGTGGCTTCGACGAATATGTAGTTGCATATGTCAGCTGCTCGCTTACCAAGGCTGAGTTCATTTATTTTGTGGCCGAAAGAGAATGCCTCGCAATTTTGTGGGCCCTAGGCAAGTTTCGCCCTTACGTGTATGGCCCTCCTATCGATAATTACGGATCATCACGCCCTGTGTTAGCTTTTTTCATTGAAAGATACTTCCGGCCGCCTGGCCTGATGGGCGCTGCGTCTCTAAGAACATGAATATGAAGAATAGGTAGCACCTTCTCTAGAGGATCCCACTTCTGTGAAAAAATGTGATTGCATGCCCCTGACACCCAGTGCCGTTGAATTTTCCATGATTGGCTGATCAAATTTCGAATTATTTTGAGTGACTGCGTCTCGCCGTTAAGGTTATAGTGGAGCTTTGATGACGCTTGTGCATTGTGGTGACAGTTGTGAAGCATAAACACTACAGTAATATGGTATCGGGCAAGCATCGCACTTGATCAAGGCTCACTTTGTGGCAAGTGGGCTTCAAGCCATGTCTCAGGAATTTTAATCTCAGACTTTTGAGCTTTAGAGCCATTTCAAAGACATATAGACGACACCTGGAAACAGTCACATTTAACCAGGAATGTGAGTCCATGCAATTGCCTCGACACAAACGCAATGCCCTAATCACGTGCAAACACTGACATAATGCGATACTATGATTTTTCTTATTTCATAAATTACGCAACCTAAACATCATTTGAGTGAACTTCTATTTGGCTTCACCATTTCTTGTCAGTTGTTGAATATGTGCATCTTAGTGCACAGATGAATTTCATTATGCCGACGAGCAAGCGAATTAAAAAGAAGCGCCCTTCTCAAACAGAATAATCGTCTGTTTATTTTCCACATTTCATTTAGGCCACTCGCAGGAAAATTATAGACGGCGGGAAATCTGATATCTTTTTCTCATATGTTAGGTACTGCTGAACAGCCAGGCGCGTTTTCCTATGATAAGCAGAATCGGCCCTAGCTTTATATTAAGCGCTTGTTTCATTGCACGTCGCTGGCGGTAGCGGGTCTGCTGCGTATCAGTTTAAACCTTATGTAACTTTTGTTTTGCATTTGTTCACATCGTTTTGACAAAGTGCGGATGAAAAAAGCGGGGAATGCAATGAAACTGGTTCGTACAAACCAAGAGCCACACAATATATACAACAAAACTTACTCACCCTTGGGGGTTCCACTAAACATTCGACCAAAACATATTGTATGAGTTTTTTTTATTCTGAAGCTGGAGGCTTCCACAGCATGCTATAAGTTACAGATAATTAGACGACATCAGTACAATTTCCAGAACAATGCTTATTCAGCGCTGATTGGAATCTTAGCACGTGGAGATTTAGCCTTTTACCTCCACCACATGAGCAAAATGAATCAAGTGCTTTATACTGAAATTGATATAACCACTGCCACAGCCATTGATTATCTGGATATTTCTAGAGGCAAATGTGTTTTAGAATGCCTCAAGTTGATTTATTTGCACAAAACTGGAACACGGTTCTGTGGATTACACAAAAATATAAATATCACTGCGTACTTTAAAGTAGAGTGCGGGTATTACTGAACACTTTTCATGAAAAGCGTTAAACACAAAGGAAGCCAAACTAAAGCAAATGAGTTGTGTATATTTTTGGTTCAATTTTATTTGCAGCCTTTCACATGTCAGAATTCGACGATGTCGTCCAGCTATACACCAACGAGAATAAAACAAGAAAACTTTCAGCCTTTAACTGCTTTAGAGAAATTTTTTTCCTACAAGTTCCGTCTCTCCAAAAGAAATAAGTTGATCAAATGATATCATCTATATTTTGAACTAACAGCTAAGTCGTCATTATATATTGTGTTCCTTATAGTTTCCCTCTTTCATTTTTTTTCACTTTGCAACTAAAACGTTTTCTATCGTGCAATTCACCGCGACATACCTGATTTATGGGTATGCGTGCATTTCATTACGTTCGCATCATTGGTTGATCAGCCGCTTTTTTCTCGCAAATAAACAAATACATTGTAGCTATGACAAAGCGCCAGAGCAGTTCCAACGCTGGTGGTTAGATATATTCGTGGAAAAAATATTTGGGCTGCGCTTGGACCGTGTTCCTGTGTTTCGAAATCTGTTTATCTGTAGCCTGTAAATAGGCCATCACGTAATCTTCATGAAGAAAGGTCTCTTGCGGACGAAGGGGCCACCGCTTAGTCTGAGTGTCTGCACGCAAACAGCAAAGAAAGGTTCAACATGATTAGCGTCAGCAACGTGTATCCACGTAATCGTGCAGATCTTGCCGAGCTAACATCACGTTACAGCTACGGTGCATGTTATCTCAATCGTCAGAGCAGAACTGCACCTAGAAGGTTGCATGAGCAACACTACAACTCGGTGATAAAAGTACCAAGCTACCTTGTTGGTGAATTGGAAGTACTCTTCCTGGCCGTCGATTATAACTTGAGTTGGAACTTCTGTGAGGCCGAGCACGGTGATCACGCGCACGCCCAGATCCAAGGCGCACGGGGAGCAGGGGCCGGCGAGCAAATTCTGCGAATATTTTTGAACCGAAAAGCTTCACTACGCTAGGCAGAGCAGTCGTCGCGTAGGCCGGAGAATGACCTTGAACGACCTTCAGCCCAACCACGTTAGCCGTGTATGACCATATGTGGTACAGTTGTGGTGTCGAACCCTTGACCTCTGACCTCGACCCATGACCTTTAGATGACATTTGTCCTCTGGCCTTAAGAACATTCAATAGGGTGATGTGAAGCCACGTGATGACATTCGACGGAGGTGTCGTAAGATCATGTAGTACAGCGGCATAGCCACGTGGTCGCGTGAGTATATATAGATCACTGTCGTGAGCGTGTAGCGGAGCTGCCATGGACGAGCCCCAGACGCTTAGCTTGCTTTTCGCTGAATTCCAGGGTTAACCAAGTTAAGCCACTGCAAATTTTTTTCTTCTCGTGTTTCCTGTAACTATGAAATTTCAGGAGCACCAGCCCTACGTTATCGCTCGACAGTACTTGCATGATAACTTCAAAAAAAAAAAGCTTAAAAAGTGAACACACCTAGTTGGCATTTGAGCACAGCGCTTGGGTGTGATGCGAAAACATTTCTTTTATAATCGAAGTACTCATCTCAAGGTAGAAAATCGTGTCATTCAAAGAAGAGATCTTAGCATGGCCGCGAAGAAAGGCTCCTTTCTACTAATCAACGGCGGCACTACTTGTACAGCTAAAAGAAAAGCATGATGTATTCGTAAAGCCGGGCATGCACGAGACGTTTCAAGGATAGTGCATTAAAGATATGCCTTTTTATTCAAGAAAAGTTTGCCATCAGAATGCGATAATTGGTACAAGGTTTGTAATCGTGGTTTCTCTGGCCTCATTACAACTATTTAGGAAGTACTAATATGCTCGAATTGAGTTTATAATCTCTCTATTCTTATTATTCTTTGTAATATAGAATAAAGCACGTGTAGATTTTGCAGCACAATAGTAAGCACCACCGGAATCGACCCAATGAGTACAACTTACAAGAAATATAGCAACTAGCTGAGTCTTCAAGGAAAACTAAACAGTGTCTTAGTAGTATCGTCCAACGGTACTTATCATGGGATTTTAGTACTGTTGTACGTCATGCTAGAGGCACTTTGAGACCAAAAAGACTGTATCGCCCTGTGTGACACAGGTTGCTGCTTCCACACGTGTTTTCAGTAGCTTAGTCTAAGATATTCACGAGCACCAAGTAAGAAGCTCTGGTTAGCAGGCGCCGCAGCAGCCGAACAACAATAAACCAACAAAATCATTCCTCTCAAACAACGAAGATTTCATTTCTCTTTGACGACACATAAAATTTGAAGAACAAGCCGATAGAAGTCAGAATGTAGGAACTTTTAAATTAACTGAATTCAAAAATGATCCCAGGCGTGCAAAAGCTACAATACCAATAATTTTTAGTACACTTGGTTAAAAACCATTACAAGCAAAAAAAATTATTATTAAAATTTATTCCCTCTCTTCAAGCGTTACGTCTCAACTTTAAGCTTCCTCGATCATGCCTTGAATCATATATCCCGAGTCCCACCTCGCGCTATTTTGTGCTATCAGATGTCAAAAAAAAAATGGACTACGTAAGGGGTTTAGAAAGAATACTTTCATATTGTAAATATTTACGCTCTAGATAGATGTCAAGCACATGTAACCCGCGTTTCACGCCTCCACTATTTTCTGGCTGCAATATAAAAGGGGACACTGGAATTAAACCTACATTCACTCGTTATGCATGCTATATAAACACATATGGCCAGACACATATAACCTTTTATGCTCGTTTCAGAATCGCATTTCATTTTCAGTTGGCTTGTATAGTTTAAGAGTGATCCTATTTGCCACCCTTGTAAAGTCACCCCCGGAAGGTAAATATTTGAAGTGAAGGTGCACAAGTTTTCTTTTGTCCGCATTTGAGCCCCAGCTCTTCGGTGGAATAAATTTTTCAGTTTTTTTATATGCCCACTACTCATGAGGTAAAAGTGAAAGCGCGAATTGTACATTTACAAGGAAAAGGTTTCTACAAAAATAATAAATTAAACCAGCCATAAAGACGCACGCGAGAAAACTTAGAATTCAGAAGAAAGAAAAGATAGGAAAGAGGCTTTTTCCAATCTTTCCAGCCTCTTTCCTACCTTGCCCTTCCTCTCAGTTGTCCTCTGTGCGTCTTTCTGGCTGGTTCAATTTCCTAATGCAATGCACCAAATAGCCCAACAACGTGCTTTACAAGAATAACTTTCAAGAGGAGAGCACACGTACATGGAAAACAGAAGATCTGTACTGCCCTCCACAAATTCTCATTATTTATGCGTAAAAAACAAATCTGTTGTACTTGCATAGGAAACGCCGAAGGAATGCTTATTAGCAGTCGTAGGGAATGTGCAGGCTGAAAGAATAAACCCGAAGCTTTTTCCCTCGTTTGCCTCGCTTCTTGCTTCATATGCTTTTGTATTTAGTTAGATTGGTGTAGCATTCCAACCCAAGGGAGTGCTTAAGCTCAGATCTCTCCTCTTCATGATGATGCCAAGACGCTGGTGCTCCGTCGAACAACACTCTCTGAATTCGCGATGTCCCATGGCTATCAGGAGCGCGATTTGCTCACAGTTTCCGGCCAACACAATTTTAAAAAAAGTTTCTAATTTTCACTGCATACTTCGCCATATGTTTTTTTTCACACAGACGAAGGCCCGAGAGCACGAGAAATAATAAAAAATAATTATTGATTTACAGAAGAGCCTAATCTGTTTGCCCGTCTCATCTTCAAGCTGTGATGCGAAGGAAACCTTTAAACCAGATTTCAGTATCCAGTACCTTTTCCTTCCGACGCCACTTCAAGGCTGAAATACCAATTCAGTGAACTAATAGTTAGACTAAAGGTTTTAACAACGTCGTAAGCAGCGCACATGGATTGTGAAACACACAGCAGTCTCCTTGTATGAGAGTACGGAGGTTAAGATGTTCCGCCTTATGAAGCTCCACTCTTCTTACTCGCGCCAAGCTGCTCTGTTTCGCCGAGTTGCACAACGTCTATAGTTCACTGACATCGCACAGCACACGGGCGCCATAGCATTTTTCCTCCATAAAAACGCAGCCGCCGCGGTCGGGTTCGAACCCGAAAACTGAGCCGGAGTTCCCGGGTTTGAACCCGACCGCGGCGGCTGCGTTTTTATGGAGGAAAAACGCTAAGGCGCCCGTGTGCTATGCGATGTCAGTGCACGTTAAAGATCCCCAGGTGGTCGAAATTATTCCGGAGCCCTCCACTACGGTACCTATTTCTTCCTTTCTTCTTTCACTCCCTCCCTTATCCCTTCCCATACGGCGCGGTTCAGGTGTCCAACGATATATGCGACAGATACTGCGCCATTTCCTTTCCCCCAAAACCAATTATATTATATCTATAGTTGACAGCTCGCAGCGCTTACCTTTTCGAAGAAGAAGTGGAAATGCGTGTATTGCCTCTTGCCAACCGTGTCGGCGACTGAAATGGAAACGTCCCGATGAGCCAGAGCTGAAACAGAGTACATCTTAAGCGTATCTACCTTAGCTCAATGGCTGCTACAGCCACGCTTTCCAGGGACTACAGCGCATGCGCGTGGCATACTGGCTAGGCCTAGCTACTAACTACTAGCCAACTACTGCATTTAGGTATACCAGCTAGGCATACAGAGCATTAAAAGCGCACTGAAGCCAATGGCAAGAGCAGCGCTTACACGAAATGTTGCTGTGATCGGGGGCCCAGTCAGCGGGAACAGATGAGCCAGGCAGGCGCCATTGAGCTACGTTGACCAAAGGCGCTGTAGTTCGGAGAAGAGACAAGAAACGTAGGCGTGGGGACGGCTTCTGGCGACCGGCGGCGCCGTGAACAAAGGCCTCTAATCTCTTTCGCCGGAGATGTGGAATGCGGCGCTTCTCCAGCGCTGTGCGCTCCCGTGGACCGGTGGAGGAGACCCCGAGCGAAGCCAACCTGCACCCCCCCCCCCCCCCCCCGTCCGCTTGCACCTGAGCGGCCCGACAAAGCTGGGGTTGACACGCCTAATTCGTCCTTCCCTCCGGAAGAATTCACCGGGACCGTCAGGACATGTGTTTCCCGGCAACACCCCGCCCCCCCCCCCCCCCCGCCCGTCCGCTTGCACCTGAGCGGCCCGAGAAAACGGGGGTGGACACGGCTAATTCCTCCTTCCCTCCGGAAGAATTCACCGGGACCATGAGGACATGTGTTTTCCACTTAAGGGATCGCCGCATACGTAGCCAACGACCTTTTGGACCTGGTCGGCCCTTGGGAAACCGCAGTCCGTGACCGCAAGGCGCCAGGATTCCTTCTTGCCTGTGTGTGTTTCTGTGCGGTGTGCGCGGTCACGTGGTGAGGGTGGAGCCTATGAAGAGGCTAAAGGCCCATTGGACGCTAGACCAGCTACCGGATTCCCTGGCTAGGTGCCTGGGAAATATCAACTGTATTTAAGCCGCAGTTAGTCGTGTTTCAGAACACTTTTCTGACTTTTGGTCACCCTGTTTATCTTGTAACTATGTAAAATAAACCACCATGCCAATTTTCCTGAAGCCCTCCCTCCGTAGTCTGCCGAGTTCATCCTCATGCGGTGAAGACCTCGGTCCCGATCCCCAAGCGTATCATTGTGGAGCAGATGCACGGTGGCACTGAGAGCTGTGCGCTTGAGGATGAGCTGTGTTTTCGTAAAGCACAGCTGTAGAGCTCTTGAGCTGTTACGAAGTTTTGATTTGAGGTATGTTTTAAGAGCGCTAGCTCTTGTTCATCACGTTTCGAGGTTTCGGGGGGGGGGGGGGGGCTGCTGGATGGATGGATGGATGGATGGATGGATGGATGGATGGATGGATGGATGGATGGATGGATGGATGGATGGATGGATGGATGGATGGATGGATGGATGGATGGATGGATGGATGGATGGATGGATGGATGGATGGATGGATGGATGGATGGATACGGCTGAACCCTTTACATCGGGCGGTGGCTCAAGCCACCTAGCCATGTCTTGTGAAATTTTACTCCTGTCTTGCTTTTAGCCACCAATCAGATAACCTTCGCTTGGTTACTTCTAACCTCTTAAAATCCACTTTCCCTTCACTATCCCTAAACCCCAATGCCTTGGGTAAGTCAGCCCCGTTGCCTTCCACTGTAGGGTGAAGCCCTTTACAGAAAAGTATCAAGTGTTCAGCCGTTTCCTCCTCCTCTCCCTTTATCACAGCGCCATCTGTGGCAGCAACTACTCATCACGTTTCGAGATTTCGTGAGGTCTTCTACCACCCTGTGATCAAAGCGCCATCTGTGGCCGCAAAAAGAAAACAGCGCATCTCGCATTGAGACTTGTAGTGCGATCTACAATAGCATTGTAGAAACCACCTGCCAATGATGACGTCGCGGTCCAATATGGTGGATAGAGGTGGAACTATGTGAGTATGACCTCAAGGCACGAAATGGCGGCACAGTTTCGGTTTCTCGAATCTAAGATGGCACCCATTAAAATTGGTTGTGCCCTCTCATCCCTTCCCCCTTCCCCCTCCCCAAAAAAATATCCTTAAACGGGTACGAACACTGTCCCGTTACTGGACCACTACACATCTACATACTCGTTCCGCTATGATATATACTCCGACAACAAAGGGCACCCAGCCGAGGACAGTTGTATACCGAATTCGGTAGGCAAATAAAACCCTATGGGCTGTGGCATAGAAATAAAACCACAAATAATTAATAGGTAAACATTGCATGCATTCAATTACTAATTGAAGCATTACAATATCGCACCGCAAGCCGAATTCTAGACCCACCTTGACCCCCCAAACGAAGCAAATTTCGTTTGGGACGTCTCTTGAGGGTGTGCAACTCGACAATGGGTAGACGTGCGTCATAATTTCTCTGACAGATGGCGCTATTAGGCGTGCGTGCACGCGTAGCCGAGCATGGTGGCAGTCCACCCCGTTTCAAAGGGTATTACATTCTGTTTCTCGAGACAAGCGGCGCGTTCTTCTTCGCTTTCCAGAAGAGGGTTGTAGCGCCGAAAAAGACAACACATAACAAGCGAGACGGGACATTGCGCCTGTCCCGTCTCGCTTGCTATGTGTTGTCTTTTTCGGCGCTACAGCCCTCTTCTGGAAACATGCACCAACTAGCCCCCCAACAAGTATTACTTCTTCGCTTTCTTCACCTGGTAAACCAAACAGCTAACACTAGTTGCTTCAACGTCTTCCAGACGGTGGCGGTCTTTTTTTTCGTACCTGTTACAGCCGGAGGCTTCAAGAATTCTCCGTAGGCAACGCCTTCGGCATCTGGCGACACGGTGAGCTGCAGCCCCCTGCAAAAAACGCGGGCTTTTTGCAACCACCTGGTAGCACGACAAAAAATTTCAACCCTGCCTACAGCTTTGGAAAATACACATGTAGTGATATAACACATATTATGATCTCAAGAAGTATTTTGGCATTCCTCTGTATTCTTTTTAAAGTTGAAACACTCATATAAATAAAGCCACACCAATAGCTGGCACATGCAATCTGGAGATGAGATGACAGGTGAAACGTGGCAACGGCCTTAATGCGGTGGAAATGGTAGCGTATCCGGCAGTTACATAATGTCAGAAGGGGGAAACGGTTATGACATTTAAGGGGTAAGATTGCGCATATATATAGGCGTTGCAGGATGGTGGTAAATAGACAATATTGCCAGATGTTTTTGTTTTCCAGAGGATATAAGTCAGCTAACCATGACAATTGCATTTTCCTGGGTTTCAGCGGCTATGGCCTTGTTCTTGAACAATTGGCAGCATAGCTGTCATCGTTTGTAATGACAATATCTGGGTCAAAATTTTTATAATGGATGCTGCGGCTCTGAGAGCAGGGTGTGATGGGATTTCTTAGAGTAAGGCATATTATAAGCAGTGTACGCAGCGATTCTCTAAAAAGTTGTCTAGAGAAAACATTAGCGTTTTAACTAAAATTTATCTCGCCACGTTGTATCGTGCGCTCTGTTTCCAGTGGGAAAACCGATAGTGCGAAAACCATCTTCTCCTGAAAGACGTTTCGTGCATTGTTTAGGCGATTCCGTGACAGCGATAGTTGAGCTGTACCGAAATTCTCCGCCCTTACACATGGCAAAACGGCTGTTCACAGACGTTTGCACCTAAAACTTGGATCATATCGTCAAAGACGGCCACTTTTGATTGTCCAACTGGAAAAGACGTCAGTATGGCTTGTGATAGGTTACAGGAAGGTGTCTTCACAGAATGTATTCAAAAACCTCGATTGAGAAGAATTCCAAATAACAACAATATACAATACCTTAGTATTTCCTATCATAAGCAAATCCGGGGATTAATTGCAATGTAGCCTGGCAACCATCTGTGGGCCAGCGTAACTTTGGGAGGCAGGGACGTAGAGAGACACTGAAACACGGGGCACAGCGCTATGTACACAGCCTGGCTACGTAACTAAGGACACAAACTGCAAATAATGATTACTGACATAAGGCAGGCAGAACAGAATTGAGGGTGGAATTGAAAATGGAGAAACGAAAAAAACAGCCTTGCAAGGAGGCATCAGTTTATTATACAACTCGAGGCGTTGAAACGGGCAAGAGAAATCATTTGCCCAGGGAAAGTAGTGACCGCAGATCACAGGCATGAAATACTTAAGAGAATAACATCACTATCACACGGGCATGGGCTCTGGTTACTGCTCTTCACACGGCGGACCAAACGAAGGTTACGCTGCTAACCACTGTTATCGCGAGCCGACCTTGGCGACCTCAGTTTGCGTCGCTAACCGAGAAAATAGCGGAATCTGTGGACGGGAAGTGCCCATCAGAGTCTGAGTGCGAAAAGCGGCGGCCCACATCAACAACGTACATTTTTTGCACAGAATAATTCTTCAAGAGCAACACATTAATATAGGCAGTGCGTAGAGTGCCGCCTAAAAGCCCTTATATGCAGCCTCGTACCCCTGTCACACGGGCATTTCGAAGGCCCTCGAACCGATAGTCTATCGACTGAAAGACCATTGAGCGCTGCTACACAGGCAGTTTCAATGGCCGTCGAGTCAATAGTCTATCGAGTCAACCCAGCAGCTCGGAACTTTGTCGAGATTTCGAGGGCCTTCGAGCGCTGCCCAAGGTTGTTAGCGTTGCTTCAAGCGGTGCCAATGTGCACTTTCGTGCACGATACGTTCACGGTACAAACGCATGAACAAACACTTTTCTCCTAAGCTTCAATGCAGGCAGTCAGTACAATAATTTAAGAGTAGTATCGGTCTGGTTTAAAGCCCATTAATTTTATGCTCTGCATTGTGGAAGGCATAACTCCAGCAGCATCAGCGTTGCCAGAGCGCTGCGAAACTACGACAGCAAATCCTACAAAGGGCAATGTCTTTCAAGACAATGCAACTGGCATTTAATAACAACTAAAGACCTGCTGTGGCAACGAATAAGTGTATTTCGGCAGTTAGTATATAGAATTATAAAGTATTTCTCGTATTTGCGCAAATTCGAAAGGAGCGATTGTTGTGCCACACAAGCTTGGCGTAAGACACGAGAACCATTTCAGATTTGCCGTGTAGCAGCGACGGAACTCCTTCAACTTCGATGGCGATAGAGATTTCGATGGCTCTCGACTCGCTGGCCATTGAAACTGGCCGTGTGACAGAGGTATTACAGTACCGCCCTCCGCCGCAGCAACAGCGTGTGTACTGCAGCCTGTCCAACGATGCTGACGATACACATTCTAGCGCCGTAACGTCGAAAAAGGTCCGGTCCCTGCCGCATCGTTGCACTTGGCGACAGGATCGCAACGCTCGCTGCACCGGATACCATGAGCTAACCGCTATGAAAGTGCGCTCTCGCGGAGTGCCGACTCCAAGACAAGGCGACCATAGAAGAGGTCGGAAACAGACCAGTTTTGCGGAGGAAGTTTGGAAGTTAACGAACGAGGATAAGGTGACCGCAGCTGGCACATGAAGAGGTTGAGTGGATGGATACGAGAGAGGACTTCGCCCTGCAGTGGCGTAGTTAGGTTATGTTGGTGACGACGCAAAGGTAGTTTTATTCCAGTGCGCCGAGGCCATTCTCTATTTAGCCGAGCCCTGGAAGATGAGCGCAAGGTCATCCGACACATGCGCGAAGCAACGGTAGCCACTGGCATCCTGAAATGAGGAAGCCGGCCATCATAGTCGAGGTAATCCCTGTTTGTACAATAAACGTTTCATATCTCTCTGTCTTTCTCCTCCGGAGGTAAGCGCGTGTACCGAAATACTACTGCTACAACTAGAACGTTGCCGGTGTCACCATGGTATGGTTAGGACAACTGCTAGAACGACTATACCCACCGCTACTACCAGTGCACTACTACCGAGCAAAACGCTCATCGTAAATAGTACTACTCCTAGTACATGACACTAACGAGTACGCGCCAAAACTTGCCGCTACAGCTAAGACTTCACAATAAGCAAAGATACAGAGCCTGTTTCAATTCCGTTCAGTGAGGAAGCCGGCCATCATAGTCGAGGTAATCCCTGTTTGTACAATAAACGTTTCATATCTCTCTGTCTTTCTCCTCCGGAGGTAAGCGCGTGTACCGAAATACTACTGCTACAACTAGAACGTTGCCGGTGTCACCATGGTATGGTTAGGACAACTGCTAGAACGACTATACCCACCGCTACTACCAGTGCACTACTACCGAGCAAAACGCTCATCGTAAATAGTACTACTCCTAGTACATGACACTAACGAGTACGCGCCAAAACTTGCCGCTACAGCTAAGACTTCACAATAAGCAAAGATACAGAGCCTGTTTCAATTCTGTTCAGTCTAAAGTGATTAGGTCGAATGAGCTCTATGTAAGACGATGTGAATGATGATTGCGATAAGTACACACCTAGTGGGACTGGTCGTTACTAGCACACCTCCGCCACGCAGGAAGAGCGTAACCGCTCTCTGTATGGTAGCAGTGGCGTTGGTGAATAGTCCTCTGCGTAATGTGATGCTGTAGCCCGGGTACCACTCGTACCAGACGCCGGCCGGGAGGTAGACAGGCACTGGCGTCCAGGCTACCGTACTGTCCTCGGGCCGCTGTGATTGGGCATGGACAAGGGCGTTATGGACAGTTTTAAGCGTTCTTTTTTATGAATGAACATATGAGCTTTTCCACCATTAATTCAAGTGCACAGCACCCTGCATCCGATTCATGGTTAACTCCAATGCCTTTGGCGTCGCTATAGTGCTCATGAACCGAGAACACACTTGACTTCCTTCTGAGAAAGAAAATGGTACGGGTGCGTATAAACCATAAAAAGCGCTTCCTACGTAAGTTTCCAGCTGGTTTTGAAAATTGCTGGCGGTTTAGCATTGATAAGCACGAAATATTGTGCGATACGACACTTTTTTTTTCATCAGAACACCACCGCCACGTACCTCAAAGCGTGATTGAGCTGTCCACTGACCAAGGGAGCCAATTATTCACGTCTTCAACATTTTCAACAACAATTCCAATTCACCGAATTCCGCCCGGCGGCCTTTGCTCCAGTGCCGCCTTTCTGCAGCAATTGTGTCAACGCCAAAACGCATTGCTCCACTGCCGAGTTTCTGCCACAACGCTGTCCACACCAACGCATGCAGCGCACTTCTCTGTATCACTGCCGCGACATAGCTCGAAGCGTGAATTTTAGTTTGGTAGTAGCATTAGCTGATGAAGAAAACGATGGGCAATCCACAGGGAGAGTATGTTGCTGTTTAACACATAGCGTACGTGTTTACCTGCGGCGATAGCCTGGTGCTCTCGAGCAGTGGCCAGCGAAGCTGATCATTTGACGCCGCCGCGGCTTGGAATCCCAGTCGTTGATGTTTACTTTATTTATTTCAGTTGGCACAAACACACACACACCCACACATCGCGGTCTGATGCTCGGGGTTCGCCAATCGTTATAGTTCTTTCGCGCTCATAACATTCTATAATACGTTTACGTCTCTAAGAGCGGAATGCTTCTGGCGCTGTGACGGAGAAAAATTGGCAGTTGCTTAACTTTGCTAAGCCTGGAATTCAGCGAGAAGCAAACACGCTTGCTAAGCATCTGAGGCTCGTCCACGGCAGCTCCGCCACAAGCTCGCGACAGCCTTTCCATATATACCCACACGACAACGTGGCTATGACGTGGTATCACACGGTCTTATGACACCCCCTTTGGATGTCATCACGTGGCTTCACATCACCCCATCGCATGTTCTTAAGGTAAATGGTCAACCCAAAGGTCGACCAATGTCGAAGCTCAGAGGACCACTCAAAGTCAGAGGTCAAAGGTGCACTTAAGTTCATGGGACAAAGTCAGGGACCAAGGGTTCGACACCATAATTGTACCACATACTCGTGTGGTCATACACGCCTATCCTCTGTTGGGCAGAAGGTCGTTCAAAGTCGTTGTGCTGCCTACCCGAAAACTGCTTTACCTAACTTTTCGCTTCAGAATTCTGCCTTTCCCGACGTCTTCCAACCAAAACCATGAGCTTGCTGCCGCACACTCGTCCGCAATTACCCAAATGTTGTTTCGCCACCTGAGCGTTCACGATGCATTTCCCTGAATTAGCGAGGAGCTTGTCGGTGTTTCCTATCGCCCGTCAAGTGACTAGAAATCAGAAGATATACGAAGAATTTAAGCAGCTAATGAATAGGGGCAGCGTTCGTTCAGACGCTAATTATCATACTTGCTGCAGGAATGCAAATAGGAAGCCTCCTCACGGGTGACATGGGCAGCCTTGACGACGCTAAGAGTACTCCAAGTGTACCACATTGCAGTCGTCGCCTGAAACACCAGATATGAATTGGTGTCATCTTCTAGAAGACCCAAGGTAGAACGTAAGTAAAGCTATAAGGGGTTGCCTATGAAAACTTATGTCGCAGAAGGCCACCTTCAGCTCCTCTGACTAATATGCAAGGCCGCGAACATCTCACATTATGTTTGTCGCCAGGGTAAAAACGACACCCTGGTACATTATGAATTGCACCGTGTGAGAGCTTTTTTTCGACCAACCAATGCAATGTGCCGTTTTCAGGTTAAGTGGCGTGCCTTCGGTCGCAGAGAAAGAGACAAATGCAAAGGCCAATCATCACAGTGGCGGCATGAACGCCGGCATAAAGATTTCGACGCGCTCCTCAGCACTCTTGTTTTCAGAGAAGTGTACATGCAAAGTCGTAGTGCGACTAAACAGTCTGCATCCAGATTACAGATCTAGATGACCGCCGACTTACGGATAATAAATGTAAGATGTTCTGGCAGTGCGTTTGCTTTGCGTTGGGTGGCATCAGATACTGCAGTGATTCGACAAAATCTCCGCAAAGCCGTCATGGGTAGTATGCAGTGTACCTCGGAGTTGGCATAGTATAGTAGAACATGTAGACATCCTCATGAACGTATATGATGTGATTTCACGCATGGCGTCGAAAGCAAATATATATTTTTGACGAAACGTCAAATGACAGCCGAGACTACAATTCTTAATAAAGTTAGAACAGTAGGACCAGACAAAGCCTGCAAAGGCAGCGTAAGAAGGACGCTCACCTTATCTATTTTTTCTTCTTGTCACTTATCCAGACCTGGCCTGAAATCGCTGCTGGGACTGTACCTTCGCCCCTACGCATTCTGCCTGACGTCACGGACTTCGCGAAACTCGTCGCGCTCCTGGTGGCAGCGGCGGAATTAGTCACGCGGGAGGCAGCGGCCGCAGTGGAAGGACGCTCCCCTTATCTATTTCTTTTCTTCCTACCTATCCAGGTTGGTGAACTAGCTTCAGTTTCTACGTGCTTAGCGCTATTTTTGCTACCGCCGTTGCCCCCGTGTTGTGCGCTTTGCTGCCGTACTGCGTGCTTTGCCTTTTTATGAGCTGCTACTGTAGGCCTCTAGGCGGACATTCAAACTTCTTCCTTGCACCATGGCTGTCACGTCTCAAGCCTGCCGTGTCCTCCTGCAAGATGACGGACGTTTCCTGACGGGCTGCGAATGTGAGTGTTCTTCTCCTATTGGTAGATGTTCAGGCTCGTCACAATCGACGTTTAAAGCCAAAGGCCGCCGCGCATGGTGGTGCATGACCTGTCAATCATCAAAGGTGAAAATTGATAGAGCGCCCACAGAACCTGATATTGCTGTCTGTCTGGCAGACGTAACTAAATGGTTTGAAGCCCTTATTGACCTTCCTGTTCAGGTTGGAGAGAATAAGGCCTGAAAATAGCCGCCGCGGTGGCTGAGTCGTTATGGCTCTCGGCTGCCGGCCTGAAAGACGCGGGTTCGATCCCGGCCGCGGCGGTCGAATTTTGATGGAGGAGAAATTCTAGAGGTCCGTGTACTGTGCGATGTCAGTGCACGTTAAAGAACCCCAGGTGGTCGAAATTTCTGGAGCCCTTCACTACGGCGTCTCTCATAGCCTGAGTTGCTTTGGGACGTTAAACCCCTACAGACCAAACCAATAAGGCCTCAATTAGCTGATGTCAGCAAAGTATGGCCAGATCCTGAGCCGACAGGCTCAGGCATAATACCACTGTGGCGCTGCGGGTAAATAAATAAGTAAATAAATAAACAGGAGGATGATAATAGTACCTTGAAAAGGCGTGTAACCACGCTTGAGGCTACCTGTACTGCAGATATTATTGAACAAATGAAATCAACTGTAAATGACCTTGAATGCCGAAGCAGGAAACTCAATATAAGTTCATGGCATCCCAGTAACAGAAAACGAAAACGATGTGTGAACTGAATGGTCTAGGTAAGACCGTTCACCTGCCAGTGCGGACTAAGAATGATATTGGCGCTGTTCAGACTTACTTCGAAGCAAAACAAAACGCCTGGGATCACTGTCTGATTTGCTAAGCAGTCAATTCCTGACTTGTGGCTGGAAGCGCGTAAAGAACTTCGGAAAAGTTAATCAAATGTTTCAATCACCGAGAACATGACTCACCAGAACAGAGACCTGCTCCTCCGCGCAGGGGACTGGGCAAAAAGCCATGATTGCAAGTTTTCGTGGTATTGCAATGGCACGATACTTATCAGGAAAAAGGAAGGTGATAGCGCCATTCTCAGTCGCTGTGCCGCAGACATTGACAGTCTCTAATACACTTTGGCCTGATATTTCTTCCGGTATTTTTTTTCAGTGCCTTATCATCTAAAATTATTCCTTCTTTTACTTCTCAAGCTACCTTCTGATATCTTAACAACGTACTCAATGCTGATGGTCGGCGATGCCTTAATTGTATCTTAGATCCTTGAGAAATAAGCGAAACGAACTCGATTATCTCCCTACTGAAGAGCAAGTTTTCTTTGATGTTGTAACGTTTTCTGAAGCTTGGTTTGCCTCGGAAGAGGATATGTATACACTTCAGACACACAAATCGGATTACATGAACCGCATGAAAAAAAGGATGGCGATCTAGCAATGTTATTTTCAAAATTAATGGATTCTGAACTACTGTCTGAATTTTGCTGTATTACCGTTTTTATGAAATCATTGTGATTAGATGCGGTACAACAGTACTCTGTGCGTGCTGGTGTCTTCCTTCCACCAACGTCCGGTTCTCTTTTTTTTTCTTGGTTCATTTTTAGAATTTGTGAGTGCAAGAAAATATCAATTTTTGGTGGTGATGTGAACATAAATATGCTTGTTGATAGCAATGTATATTTAGAACTCGGATCACTGTTAAACACCCATTCTTGCCAGAATATTGTAACATCTGCAACAAGAATCACTACAAAATAAACGACACATTTACACCTGTTTTTATCCAGCTTTATTGCATCCCTCGTTAAAGCTTCTACTTTAATTCACAGTGTCAGCGATTCCTTGTCGATAGTTATGTCAGTAAATCAGCCCATTAATAAAGCAATGCGGCTACGTTGGGTATTCTCTTGCCGAGTTAATAATCCTGCAACCCTCTGCACATTTAAAGACCGGCTAACCACAGTCGGCTGAATGATGTGTTTGCAGCAAGTGACGCGAATTTAGGATATGTCACATTCTTGCACGAATTTTCTGAAATATATTTTGCATGCTTCCCTGTGAATAAGTATAGAACATGTAAAAAAGGTCGCAAACCCCGGATAACTAAAGAATCGTTACACATTATGCAAAAACGAGATCAATTGTATAGGAAATTCATGCGTACTAAATCCCCGGAAGCTTTCAAAGCATTCTAGACGTTCAGAAATTTTGTTACAAAACACCTTCGTGCTGAAAAAAAAGGCAGTATTATATGAACCCGTTTAACTCGACAGAAGGGCGCACAGGGAATGTTTGGAAATCGCATAACGTTGCAACTCGAACTGCAACAGATAGACGAAGTAAATTAACAAAAGGTGGAAAAGGTAGCCCTTAAGCAAACGCTCATGTAATATTAGAACGCATCTTACCCTATATTCGGTCGGAGGAATGACCATCAGTTGACGCCCCAACATGAACTGCATGGTTTGTTGTTAGGTTATGTCGTCCGCAGGAAACCTGCGACATCACGTTGGGAACCTCTCAGACATTACACACGTGTTATTGGTTTCTCGCGAATACGCTTACAAGTATTTTTTCAATGAGCTGCGTCTGCCGAAGAGCCAAGAGGGTAACAGCCTCAACGATAAGTATAGGGCCGAGGGGTGCTCGTGGAGCATGCTTTATTATTCGTTATAGTCAGATCTCTAACGCTCCAAACAAAATACCTTGAATTATCGCTCCGTCAGTTAGGAGATGCTTCGGTCGGTGCAAAGCCCCACAACAATAGTTTAGAAGCGCACCACTTGGACTATTTAGTTTTCGCAAAGGCTGTGCGTAGGAAAGGCAGAAATATCTAAAACATCTAGATTCGCAATTGTCAAAAACCCTAAAATCTTCAGACACAAACCACATGGGGTGGTTTCGCTGCATAAATGCTGGAGCAAAGAAGTCCCATTCAAAACTGCGTTCAAGAGATGGTTCATTTGCATGAACAATTATTGCTTCCTTGTAGAAAATATTCAAGAAATGCTCTTCCTGGCATATTAGGATATTGCCGCGAATATTTGCAGTGCTTGTTCGTTTTTCAAATCTGCCGCGACACCACCTTATCGCTTTGTTTGCGACGCAAGACGCGACTAGATTTATCTCGATTGATCGCAGCCAGGCAAAGCTGATTCTACTTTGTTCCGGAATGTTCTAGTAATTTTGCGCCCTTTATCTCGAATGTTCGCTATCAGCTTTAAATTGAGCACGGCCGACAGCGGCGGGCATTCTGTTCGACGACCGCCGAGCACGCTTGTCGCTTCGCCGCCGCCGAGTGATTCAGTCCATTTTGGGTGCAAGTCAGCCCAATAAACAGTTCATTTAGAAGACCCTTTCGTCCGTCTTCATCGCTGCTTCGACTGGATGGATGGATGGATGGATGGATGGATGGATGGATGGATGGATGGATGGATGGATGGATACGGCTGAACCCTTTACATCGGGCGGTGGCTCAAGCCACCTAGCCATGTCTTGTGAAATTTTACTCCTGTCTTGCTTTTAACCACCAATCAGATAACCTTCGCTTGGTTACTTCTAACCTCTTAAAATCCGCTTTCCCTTCACTATCCCTAAACCCCAATGCCTTGGGTAAGTCAGCCCCGCTGCCTTCCACTGTAGGGTGAAGTCACCACTACGTGACATCTGGTGGAGGTGCTGGGTAACTTCCATGTTCCGGACGCCCCCTTCAAGTCGTGAACCCAGCCCTAAGCGCTTCACACCCGAGGACGAACCAGCAGCTCAGCGAGCCAGCCGACGTCTCCAGGGAGAGGAGCCTAAGTTCGGGAAACTGCCGGACCGCACCAGACAGCGAAAAGACGCTGCTACCAGCACTGCAACCTCGCCAAAGATGTCGGCACCGATCATGTCGGCACCGGGTGCCGGCACCGGGTGCCGCCAACTTTCAATGGATCCCTAGGCGAAGACCCTGAAGAATGGTTGGACCAATTTGAGCGCGTGGCGTCATTCAACAAGTGGGATGAAGCGGCAAAGATTGGACACGTTTTTTTCTCATTGGATGGCTCCGCACGCACGTGGTACGAAAACTACGAGTCGTCCCTTACGACATGGGAGCTATTCAAGAGAGAACTATTGAAGGTATTCACCAGTGTCGTGAGAAAGAAAGAGCCGAACGACTCCTCGAGTCCAGGATCCAGCTTCCGAATGAGCCCGTCCGCAGTTACGTCGGGGAGATGAAGCGCCTATTTCGCCGCGCCGATCCCGGGATGACAGAGGAAAAGAAAGTTCAGTTTTTAATGCGCGGCGTAAAAGAACAACTCTTTGCAAGCCTCGTCCGCCAGCCGCCAAAAACAGTCGAGGAGTTTATGCAAGAAGCCTGCACGATTGAGAATACCCTCGATGTTCGAGCTCGGCAGTACGATCGCCCTTCCTCTGCCTGTGCAATCCGTTCGGACACGCCGGCCACCACCAGCGACAGCTTGCGGGAAGTTATCCGCGAAATCGTCCGAGAGGAGCTACGCCGATTACTGCCATCTTCCCCACAGCCACAAGCAGCGACTCTGATGGATGTGGTACGGGAAGAAGTGCAACAGGCACTTGGCACCCCGACGGCCACAGAACCCCAGGCCATGACCTACGCCGCTGCAGTAAGTACTGCTCAGCCCCAGCGACAACCCCCCCGTCCTCCCCGAGATGAGCCAATCGTTCCACAACGCCGCCTCCCAGTCTCCGCCCGCCCAGCCTATGACCGACGCTCAAGCCCCAGGAAATGCGACGCCTGGAGGACTTCCGACAACCGGCCGTTGTGCTTCCATTGCGGTGAGGCCGGCCATATTCTTCGTCACTGCCCGTACCGACGTATCGGTCTTCGAGGATATGCCGTTAACGCCCCACGACCACGCTTCGGACAACGTCCGCACGAAATCGACGAGTACCTGCGTCGAGAAGAGTACACGCCGAACCGCTTTTCGCGCTCACCATCACCGTCAACCTCGCGCTTTGCGTCGCCACGCCGCAGCTACGCAGCCGCGGTACGAGGAAGGTCGCCCAGCCCCCGTAGGGGAAACTAAAGGCAGCAACCTCTGGAGGTGAGGTTGCTCACGAGCTAAACGCCGAAGATCCTCCACCGACCACGCCCCATGAAGACGCTGCACCCGCGACGCCGCATGAAGAACCGACACTCGCTGCACCGACGCCGCACACAATGAGAACCTCGACCACGACGCAAGCTACCTTGAAATCGACGCCGCCACCCAGAGGAGCTTCGACCACACGCCCAACCCGTGACTCGCATACGCGACGAAGCCGTGACCCGACGCCGAGAGCGACATGCAATGCAAGAGCCAGGACCTCCGACCTAGTAGTGACTATCGACGGCCGGAAAGTTACCGCTCTAGTCGACACAGGAGCCGATTACTCGGTGATGAATGGAACATTCGCTGCGCAGCTCAGAAAAGTCACAACGGCTTGGGACGGCCCACAAATTCGCACCGCTGGGGGCCACCTCATAACACCATCAGGACGATGCACAGCGCGAGTGACTGTCAAAGGACATACCTATCCTGCGACCTTTGTTGTGCTACCGCAATGCTCCCGCGAAGTGATCTTGGGTATGGATTTCCTTAATGAGCATCAGGCGATCATCGACCTGCGATCCAAGCTGATCACGCTTTCGACAGACGAAGCCATCGCTTCGATGAAAACTCGGGAAAATCACGTTGCCCTAAGTGTCCTGGAGGAAGAAGTGACCGTCCCACCCCGTTCAAGCGTTATCGTGACCGTAGGCGCCACGAAAGCCATAAACACTGAAGCCATCATCGAAGGGAACATGCAGTTGCTACTAGACCGAGGAATCAGCATCGCAAGAGGCATCGCACTTTTCCGCAATGGCCAGGCCGAAGTACTGCTGACTAACTTCAGCGAAGAATACCGGTATATTAACAGAGGAACGACGATTGCTTTCTACGACGAAATATCTGACGTACGAGATTCCTTCGCCCTCTCCGACCCCTCCGCAGAAGATCCGCCTGACCAAGAGAACTCGCCCACTTTCGACATCAACCCAGCCCTGCACCGGAACAGACAAGACCAGATCCGCAATCTGCTTCAAAACTACAGTGAGTGCTTTTCGACATCGCCGAAGGTGCGACAGACGCCAATTGCCAAGCATCGCATTATAACGGATCAACACGTCCGACCTCTCCGTCAAAGCCCCTACTGTGTGTCTCCGCGAGAATGACAAGCCATCCGGGACCAAGTCGAAGAAATGCTTCGCGACGACGTCATCCAGCCTTCAAACAGCCCATGGGCGGCACCGGTTGTTCTAGTGAGAAAGAAAGACGGCGCACTTCGATTCTGCGTGGATTAGCGCCGCTTGAACAACATAACAAAGAAGGACGTCTACCCCCTCCCCCGCATCGACGACACACTGGACCGCCTCTGCAACGCCAAATATTTCTCATCGATGGACCTCAAGAGCGGCTACTGGCAAATTGAGGTCGACGAAAGAGATCGCGAGAAGACAGCATTCATAACTCCGGATGGGCTGTTTGAGTTCAAGGTGATGCCATTTGGTCTCTGTTCCGCACCAGCGACGTTTCAGCGAGTAATGGATACAGTGCTGGCAGGCCTGAAGTGGAAAATTTGTCTGGTATATTTAGATGACGTCGTTGTCTTCGCCTCGAACTTTGAAGAGCACCTCAAAAGACTTCGAACAGTACTAGACGCAATCAAGTCGTCTGGCCTAACCTTGAAAGCAGAGAAATGCCACTTTGCCTACGAAGAGCTGCTGTTTCTTAGCCACATCGTTAGCAAGGAAGGAGTACGCCCAGACCCACAGAAAACAGCTGCTATTGAACAGTTTCAACCACCGGCCGATAAGAAAGCAGTGCGCAGATTTCTCGGACTATGCGCATATTAACGACGATTTGTGAAAAACTTTTCGCGCATCGCCGAGCCCCTGACCCAACTGACGAAGGCAGACGTGCCGTTTAAATGGGAAGCGCCGCAAGAAGAAGCCTTCAAGGAACTTCAGCGTCGTTTACAGTCCCCACCGATCCTTGCGCATTTTGATGAAAACGCCGATACTGAAGTTCATACCGACGCAAGCAGCGTGGGACTAGGCGCCGTTCTCGTTCAAAAAAGTGACGGGCTGGAGAAGGTCATCGCATACGCTAGCCGTTCCCTTTCCAAGGCCGAGGCTAACTATTCGACCACTGAGAAGGAGTGCCTTGCCATCATCTGGGCTACGTCGAAATTCCGCCCCTACCTCTACGGACGGCCGTTCAAGGTGGTCAGCGACCACCACGCGCTCTGCTGGCTTGCCAATTTGAAGGATCCCTCTGGCCGACTCGCTCGATGGAGTCTGCGTCTCCAGGAGTTTGACGTCACCGTCGTTTACAAGTCCGGACGCAAGCACACTGACGCCGATTGCCTCTCACGAGCCCCTGTAGATGCACCGCCGCTGGGCGGCGATGAGGACGCCTTCCTGGGACCCATCAGCGCAAGCTCTTTTGCTCAGCAGCAACGCTCGGACCCCAGCCTAAAAGGCCTCATCGAGTACCTGGAAGGCAAGGTTTCTTCACCCCCCGCTTCATTCAAGCGAGGACTGTCTTCTTTCTGTGTGCAGAATGAGGTCCTTGTGAAGAAGAACTTTACAGCGAACAAAACAGCCTACCTCCTTGTTGTACCTACTTGTCTCCGCGAAGAAGTTCTACAGGCTTCACACGACGAGCCGACAGCTGGACATCTCGGGTTTACTCGCACCCTCCGCCGCATTCAAGACAAGTATTACTGGCCCCGACTGTCTGCCGATGTCGCACACTATGTGAAAACATGCCGAGATTGTCAGCGACGAAAGACTCCTCCCACACGACCAGCAGGATTTCTGAACCCCATTGAACCTCCCTCAAGACCCTTTCAGCAGATTGGCATGGACTTGCTTGGCCCTTTTCCAACGTCAACATCTGGAAATAAGTGGATCATCATAGCGACCGACTACCTGACCCGCTACGCCGAGGCGAAAGCCCTACCGAACGGAACAGCAGCAGAAGTGGCCAAATTTTTCGTGGAGTGCATTCTTCTTCGACACGGCGCCCCTGATGTGCTCATCACGGACAGAGGAACAGCATTTACGGCGGAACTCACGCAAGCCATCCTGCGCTACAGCCAAACCAGCCACCGGAGGACAACTGCATACCATCCGCAAACCAACGGACTGACCGAGCGCCTGAACAAAACCATCGCCGATATGCTCGCTATGTATGTCGATGCCGAACATAAAATCTGGGATGTCATCCTGCCTTACGTCGTCTTCGCCTACAACACCGCAGTGCAGGAGACCACCCAGATGACGCCTTTTAGGCTCGTCCATGGCAGGGATGCCACGACCACGCTAGACGCCATGCTGCCCAACGTTACAGAAGAAGAGAACGTCGACGTTGCCGCCTACCTTCAACGCGCAGAAGCTCGAAGGCTTGCCCGATTACGGATCAAAGATCAGCAGCGGTCCGACGCCAGACGCTACAACCTACGAAGACGCAACGCGGAATACAAGCCAGGAGACCAAGTCTGGGTGTGGACGCCCATTCGCCGCCGTGGATTGAGTGAAAAGCTTCTGCGCCGCTATTTCGGCCCGTACAAGGTTCTTCGTCGGCTGGGTGAACGTGATTATGAAGTCATCCCTGACGCAATGACTGCATCCCAGCGACGCCGCGAACGACCAGAAGTTGTCCATGTAGTCCGTCTGAAGCCGTATTATGCGCGCTAAAGGCCGCTGCATTTCCATGCTCTATTTTCGCAAGATCCGTTTTTTTTCCCTTACTAGTCGCGTTATTTGTTTTAATGCATCGGGTCGATGCTTCTTTGAGAGGGGAGTAATGCCGCGAATATTTGCAGTGTTTGTTCGTTTTTCAAATCTGCCGCGACACCACCTTATCGCTTTGTTTGCGACGCAAGACGAAACTAGATTTATCTCGATTGATCGCAGCCAGGCAAAGCTGATTCTACGTTGTTCCGGAATGTTCTAGTAACTTTGCGCCCTTTATCTCGAATGTTCGCTATCAGCTTTAAATTGAGCACGGCCGACAGCGGCGGGCATTCTGTTCGACGACCGCCGAGCACGCTTGTCGCTTCGCCGCCGCCGAGTGATTCAGTCCATTTTGGGTGCAAGTCAGCCCAATAAACAGTTCTTTTAGAAGACCCTTTCGTCCGTCTTCATCGCTGCTTCGACTGCCGTCCCCACTACGTGACAATATAACGCATTTCCTCTAGCAATCTGCATGCTTTTTCCCTAAAATTCTCGAAGGCTTTCCAGGCCAGTTCGTTCATTACGGGGAGTAATATATTAACAAAAAATTTTCAATTGGTGTAAACTGTACAATCTTTATGCGAGTGCAACGGATACTTAAGCCTGTGCGGCTCATCTTCAGCATAAACAAACATTCTTAACACTTTTTTGCTAAGGACAAGGTGCGGTTTCTACTTTTGAATAACGTTGAAGTCTTTTCATTGTTGGCAAAGGGATTGTGGTTCAATTTGCTATTTTCACGAGTTTATTACTAGCGAAAAGCGTAGCCAGCATTTCTAAGTGAGCAAAAAAATGGCACCTTTCTCAGCCAAAGAATTTTGCCTGTTCATTGTGAGAGCATGTTCATTGAGGCAGCAAATAGTTTCGACACCCTTTGCCCTGAAGTGGGTGTAGTCATGATGATGATGATGATGATGTAAGCAGTTTGTGGTATGGGGCCGATTTTAAAGGGCACACCGGTTATACTCACTCGAAGTAGAGCGGCCTAACCACCATGTCTCCAGTCAGGGCGCTCTTGAAGAGCAAGCTCGTGATGTGGGGCAAAAACTGCTTTCGGAGGCGACGGCATTCTAGTACAGCCTCCGAGTACCTTACGGCGTGGCTCCTATTTTCGGCCTGTTAAAAGAAAGTGGGCAAAGACGCAGCCACCGCTCATCATTCAACTGATACGTTCATCACAAAGCTGCGCTTACAATTGAAATGTATATAACACTATTGAAGTGAAAGCTTCACTACGCTAGGTTTTCAAGAGGGCAGCGTCAGTGCAGTCACGCGATAGGTATCACGTGGTGTCACGTGACAGATCATGTGGCCCACTGATGTCATCACAATCTGCCCACTGTGGCAGGTGGCAACTGCCCCATCGGGCATTTCATCGACGCTTTACAGACACTCCGTTCGGCAGTGAGTGTGGCATTTATGAACGTAGCCATGGATGCAAAGGAAGCTTTCGCTTCTCACCAGGATTAACCAAAGTTTAAACCACAGCTATTTTTTTTTCGAATACCTGACTTTGGTGCTAAGACCTGCAGGCTATAAAATAGGCATGAAATTAAATTTAAGACGGCGCATATGGGTGTGGGAGGGTTATCGATAGTGCGAATGTTATGAGAGAAAGAAAGCACCATAAATTAGAGAGAACGGGAAAAGGAGAAATTATTTAAACATCGCATTTATGCGGCCAGTAGATATTGTATAAAAATATTTGGTTCGAAACAAAGGGAGGCGTAGCCAGTGGTGGCAGAGAGTTACGAGGCTACGTAAGTGAAAAAAATAAGCCGGCAGCCGCAGCTATGGCTGGCGCAGCACGCGGCGAATTCGCAACCAAAAGCAGGGGTGTTTGTCCTCCCGTGAGGTTATCCAGAACAGAAAAAGATTGACAGTTTACTTTCTCAAATACCGGTCCAAACAAGAAAGCCAACCTTTTAAGCAAGTGATAAGTTCAGCCAGTTGTTTTCAGTGTGTGCCTCTTGACTTAGGCTTATGGGCTTATGGGTGTTTAACGTCCCAAAGCGACTCAGGCTGTGGGGGACGCCGTAGTGGAGGGCTCCGGAATAATTTCGACCAACTGTAGATCTTTAACGTGCACTTAAATCGCACAGTACACAGGCGCCTTAACGTTTCCCCTCCATCGAAATTCGACCGCCGCGGCCGGCAGCCCACGTCTTTCGGGCCAGCAGCCGAGCGCCATAACCACTCAGCCACCGCGGCGGCTGACTTAGGGCTTTGATACAAAAACTGGAAGATGGCAGAGAAAGGTGAGAACAGGACAGCTCAAGAACCAAGACGGGAAATGAATATTTTAGAAAATTTCGCGTTTCAGAGCAACAATAAAATATTTTTTCGTATTTTTAGGGGAACTCCCCAAGAAAAGGGGAGGGGGTTCAGTGAAGCGACTGATCGCCACCTAATGTCCACCGCCGTGCAGCAGTTTGCTACAAATGAAACCTACGCATTCTCTCAAATGCGCACCGCAGGAAAGACTTTCTCCTGGCTGGGTCAGAAACCTGCCGTCCGGCTAGGAATCTCCGAGGCATCCGCTCTATCACTTGTCCTATGGCGAATGCCGTAAGCAGTCGTAGGTGTGAAAGCATTCAGTCGAGGCATGTTGCTCCTCTATGAGCGTAAAGAAAATTCGTCCACTAACCCTCATCAATATTTGGGAGTCGTTCTTCAAATGCATTGCAGTAGTGTCACAGCTCCTGCTAACTGTCAGTAAATTCGGGCAGCACAGAGTTGACTGCCAGCCCTGGTCAGTATGTTAACTAGTAGAGCGAGTGCGCCAGAGAAGTGGCTCAATTCCCGGAGCAAGAGGTATATTCTCCAACTCTAGGATAGGTCGAAAAAAAAGCGATTGCTTTCGTGCGTAGAGTGCGGCTACACTGGGATATAAGTGGTGTGTGGTCGGTGGATTGTGTATAATGTAAAATAAACATGAACACACAAAAGGAACTACGCAAACATTACAGAGCGTTCAAATACCGCAGTGATTTCAAAGGTTACATGGGAGCGTAAATAGTCACGCTGAAACAAATTTTTTTCTTGTAGTGCTGAAAGCATGCCAACACTTGTTGTCTTCGCTTTGTAATTATTTTGTCGCATTCAGCACATTACGTGCCTATTTATAGTTGTTAAATTGACTAAAAACGCACACTTTTTGCACATTCATATTTGAAACCTTTTTTGCAATTTATGCCCCGTGGTGAATCTGTTAATGATATGCTAGTGGAAATCAGGGGGAGGAAATGGGCTTTGGGCAGAGCATGTAAAGCAAAGGCAAGGTAACCGCTGGTCCTTGATGGTAACGGAGTGGATTCCAAAAGAAGGCATGGGTAGCAGGGGGCGGCAGAAAGTTAGGTGGGCGGATAAGATTAGAAAGTTGGCTGGGATACGGTGGCTGCAGCTGGCACAGGACAGGGCTAATTGGAGCGACATGGGAGAGCCCTGCAGTGGGCGTAGTCAGGCTTATGATGATCAGCCTTTAAAGTGTGCATGGGCACGCGTCAAATGTAGGGTCCATTACTCGCGAAAATTCATTATCACCGATGACGTCAATGATCCTCCGCATTTTATTGAGATGTTGTTGACAACCTACAGTACATTGAAGCGGGAAACCAGCGACCACGGACTTTGTGTTTAGCAGGCCGCAACGGACTGCCAGATTTGAGGGTCAATATGCGGTTTGCATTGAAACATACCTTCGCCGGCGCACCTTACCGTGCGGGAACCGCCTAATGCTTCCAGCTTCGTTGCGGCCTTTGGCAACTCCACAACTTGCATGACGGGCAAGAAGGCCGCCAGGTAGAGCCACAGGCAGCAGAGGGCGAGAGTTTTGTCGTCGTGGGCCTCACTGACCATGCACGGAGCGGCGCCCAACAACGGTAGGCCTAGCATGTTGAAGAGCTGCAGATCTGCACAATTTATGAACGCACGTTCGAAGTTCATTCTTTCTGATGAAAAATAAATCCGTCACCTATCCATCGCCGAAATGAGTGAGGTACTATTGGAGACCGGAGCAGCGAACACTGCGCCCCCCCTCCTCCCTTCTCCTGCCTCCAACCAAGTGAAGTAGAGCTCCACAAGTACATCCTACGAGATCCGCTTCATAGTGGTCACGTGCGCAGAGGAACTCGGGCGTATCTTTAGGGAACTGGTTATGGTAGCTTGTTATACCGAAGATTTGAAACGCAAACGCAAGAGCAATCACAAGAACGGGTAGCACATCAATCACAGCTGGTTATACTTATGAAAATCGCTTGCAAAATTGCACAAAGACCGACACAAAGAACAGTAACATTACAAGTGCATGTATAGGCGCGGACAAAAGTAAACGGAGCACGCTATCGGCTTCCAACATTTTTTGCCCGTTGCCTAATTGAAACTGCCAGGAATGTAGTGTTGCAAATGGGTTGCAAGCCCCAAGGGTAGCGTTGGCCTGGCGGCCTGGGGCAAAGCTGGAAACATCCGAAGGTCCCGTCAAAGGATGAGTCGACTGGCAACAGAACAACTTGTTTATTCTGGCATTGCAAAAGAGCAGCCGGTCAGGGCGACCACGTTACTCGAAGGAAGAAATCGAAGTCTCTCTTTGGCGTCCGGCGCAGCTGCCTTATATACCCTCGGAGTCGAGGGCAAGAAGGAACGGCTTGGGATGAGTCGCACGAGACGGCGACGCACGGACATGTACAGACGTGACGGGCGCGTCCGCCGGGCCGGCGCCGGTCAGACCTCCTCGCCTCCCAGTTGGGGAGCTCCTCTCCCCGGCTGCCGCGCTTTGACAAGCGTGGGCACCAACATGCACACACACACACGCACACACGACGACACGTGGCATTGAAACCTGCCTGGACGCGCTTGGCGGGAGGCGTTACGGCAGCACTGAACGGGCCCAAAATGACCGCCACTTTGAACGAAGCCCCGGCGTCCGTTGCATCCGCGCCGGCTATACCGCGCGTCGTAGGCGAAACGTAACAGACCGCCCCGCCGGGAGAAGGAGATCCCGATGGTCAGGGGACTGCATCCGCTGTCCGGAGGGATGTCGCTCGATGACGCTCGTAATCAAAACCGGTCGTCCCTCGACGTTGCTTGAGCGCAGCGCACAGAGAAGGCCTCGTTCTCAGGTTCAGGATCACACAGGACACTGCAAAGTGACTTCGGGAGAGTTGCCATTTTTGTGCTCGTTCCCAGCAAGCGTTAGAACTACGCCGAAACTCAACCGCTCAGTCAGCAAGCACGAGACAACCCCCACTAAGCTCTGCCAGGCTTTTTCCCCTTTTATACTACTGCCTAGTTCCTTACAGTAGACAAGCAGCACTCAGAACGCGTCCACAAATTGGAAAATTGCACTAGAAAGCACATAATCACTTTGAAACACTAAACAAAAGCAATATGTTAAAAATCCTGCCTCAGGAAGAAAACATCAGTAACAAACAACTTTGAGGCGGAATCCCACGTTAGGGGCTTCGACTTAAGCCATCGGCGTTACCGTTGAGACTCCCCTTTTTGTAACGCACCTCAAAGGAATATTGTTGCAAAGCGAGGCTCCAGCGCAGGAGGCGGCCATTTTTGGGAGAGATGGTCTGCAGCCATTGGAGAGGGCAGTGATCCGTCTCAATGATAAACCTCGAGCCGGCTAGGTAGCATGACAATTTCTGAACGGCCCACCTCGGTGGCGCTGTACGCCTGCTCACGACAGGTCAGCTTACGACTAGCATACAGGACGGGGTGTTCCACTTCTCCATTGTCCCTTTGGCACAGTACAACGCCCATGCCTCGCTCACTAGCATCGCACTGAACAACGAACCCTTTTGTGTAGTCTGGCGATCGTAGCACAGGCTGGCTTGTTAGGGCGCTCTTTAGGGCGCTAAAAGCTCTTTCCTTTGTCTCGCCCAGACGACTGTTTGGGGCTCTGTTTTTCTTAGAGCATCCGTCAGGGGAGCCGCGATATCGGAGTACCTGGGGATGTACCTCTGATAGTAGCCGGCGACACCTAAGAACGACCGAATATCGGTCTTCGTGCGCGGTTGCGGGAAGTCTCGCACAGCGGCCACCTTTATTTCAGAGGGGCGGCGACGACCCTGTCCAATCACGTGACCGAGGTAGACAACCTCGGCCTGTGCTAATTGGCACTTGGGAGCCTTGACTGTCAAGCCCGCTTCGCGCAGGCGGGTTAGCACTGCCCGCAAGTGTGCCATATGCTCAGACCAGGATGCGGAGAATATCGCTACCTCGTCTAAATACGGTAAAGCGAATTCTTCCTGTCCCCGCAACACTTTGTCCATGAGGCTTGAAAAGCAGTATGGCGCGTTCTTCAAACCAAAACTCAAAACTTTAGGACGGAATGTTCCCATTGGTGAAATGAACGCCGCATACCTACTAGCCTCTTCTGCAAGTGGAACCTGCCAATAACCCCTGACCAGATCTAGGGTGGAAATAAACTGAGCGCTACTAACTTTCTCAAGGCGCTCCTCGATGTTAGGGATCGGATAAATTTGATCCTTAGTGATGGAATTAAGCCTGCGGTAGTCGACGCAAGGACGAGGTTCCTTGCCCGGTACCTCAACTAAAATCAAAGGGGAGGTATAATCACTCTCACCCGCCTCAATAACACCGAGCTGTAGCATTTTCTTTACCTCAGCCTCCATAATATCGCGCTGGCGGGGTGACACCCGGTACGCCTTGGATCGTACTGGCTCTGGGGAGGTAAGTTCTATATCATGAGTAAGGACAGAAGTCCTACCAGGCCTCTCAGAGAACTGACCTTGAAACACTTGTAAGAGTTGGTGTAGTTCGGTTTTCTGCTCAGGCGACAGCGGTGCTTTACCGATTAAGTCACTAATGACCTGATCGGTGTCTTCCCTGTTCGTCACTGAGCTTAGTCCCGGAAGCTCGACCGGAACCTCTTCTAACTTTCTCGTGTCGGGCATTTCCTCTCCAGTACCGGGTGCCTTCAACGCTACAGGCTCAATTTTATTCAGTTCGGACGTGCTCTGAATATCAGCTTGCTGCGCCTCCGACCCTTTCTCATTGTTCGACAACGTCGGCCCCGCAACTACCGCCTTTGCAGCGAGCTCCCGAACTCTCGATCTGGTTAAGGCCTGAACGCTAGCCTCACCAAACAAAAGCCCCTTCTCGCGCAGGAGGTGATCGGACCTGTTCGAAAATAGGTACGGGTACTGGGGGGGCAGCATAGATGACACTGCGGCCTCCGTCTCAATTGCTCCGAAAGGTCCTTCAATAAGCACTTTTGCTACGGGCAGACACACGCTATGAGCTTCCACGGCTTGTTTGATCCATGCGCACTCGCCCGTGAACATATCGGGTTCTACGTAAGAGGGGTGAACTACATCCATTGTAGCTGCGGAATCACGAAGCACTCTTTCCCGTTCACGAGGAAGTCTCGCATGTAAGGCTCGAGAAGCTTCATGTTCTCGTCAGTGCTGTATAATGACAAACACACGACTTCTCTTTTTGTTTCTGGACACTGCGCCGAAAAGTGACCCGGCTTCTGGCACGTATAACACACGCGCGCTTGCCTCCTCTCGAACCGCTTTCTGCGTTCGGCTTCGGCTGCCGCCGTCTCCTTACGTTCGGTCGGACTGCTTTCACTCGCATCCGCACTACGTGTGTCCCCCCTTGCTCTCATGGGTGTGAACTTCGGCCTCTCAGACTTCGAGCCAAATTCACCCTTTTGACCGTCCTTAGCTCCGCGAGCCCGACGCGTCAAAAACTCCTCGGCTAGCTCGGCGGCTTTAGCCACTGTACTAACGTCTGGCCTATCCAAGACCCAGTACCGCACGTTCTCAGGTAACCGACTATAAAACTGTTCCAGCCCGAAACACCGCAGAATTTTCTCGTGGTCACCAAACGCTTTCTCTTCTTTGAGCCACTCCTGCATGTTTGACATAAGCCTGTAGGCAAACTCTGTATATGACTCACTTCTGCCTTTTTCATTTTCCCGAAACTTCCGACGGAACGCCTCCCCTGACAGCCTGTACTTTTTTAGCAGACTCGATTTCACTTGGTCGAAATCCTCTGCCTCCTCTCTCTTCAAGCGAGCGACTACGTCGGCCGCCTCGCCGGGTAACAAAGTGAGCAAGCGCTGTGGCCACGTTTCCCGAGAGAACCCCTGCTTCTCGCACGTTCGCTCAAAGTTAACCAGGAACAAACCAATGTCCTCTCCAAGCTTAAACGGCCGCATCAGGTCAGTCATTTTGAACGATACCTCCCCTCAGGGGGGCGCCTGCAGCTTGCAGGCGTCGCGACGGTGAGTGGCGACACCGCGGGTTCCCGAGCATCCGCAGGGACATCCCCGCAAGGGGATGATGGTGAACTGTGCATCACCACGGACCCGAGCACCCGCGCCTCGCCGTGCGTGGCATCGCCGTGTCCGGGGAAAAGGGGATCCTGGTGGTTGAGCCGATGCCGAGCGTTTGGACCCTTAAGGCCCCTCGGCGGAGGCAACACACCACTTTGGCCCCAGCTTCCTGTAGACGGCACCTCCGGCCTGACCCGACCGGGGGAAATCGGCAGTCGTCTTTTCCTTATCCTCCCCTCCATCTTTTACTTTCCTATCATCTTTCTTACAACTCTCCTGTCTCCTCCTCCTTCCTTGGTTTTTCCTTTTTCCTGGCGGCTAGGGTTAACCCTGTGTGGCGAACTATCCTGGGTTTCGTCATATTCGGTTATAGCAATGGTGTACAGCTGGCGTGGGCAGGACTTGTTTTCAAGTTCCTGTCCTGTCCCCTAGTTGGGCTCCATGGTGGGCGGCTGGCACCAAGGCCGAAGAACAACATTTTTTATGGCTTCCTCCCTGCTTAATAATGATCGCCCTCTGAAAAGGGGGCGGACCGATGTCACATCCCAGTTTTTCAACAAAAAGAAGACAACTTTCCCTAAGTACCACATCGTCCACAGTAAAGAAACAGAAAAGCCAGCCAGACAAATATCCCCGTTCCTTGTTTCAAGAGTTCTTACAGAATCCCTGGGCCCTCAGTACAAAGTCACAAAGTTGGCTTGTGGTGACCTCCTCCTCGAACTGCTCGACATAACTCAGATTTCAAAGCTTGCAAACATTGAAACTTTTGGCGATATTCCTGTCTCTGTTACACCGCACAGATCATTGAACACAGTACGTGGTGTCATCTCAGATAATGATTTCCTGCACCTAACAGAGGAAGAGATGCTTGAAGGACTGAACCCTCAGAATGTTACCAACGTCCACAGAATTACAATCCGCAAAGACAACAAAGAGATTCCGACAAAACACCTGGTCCTGACGTTTGCCTCATGCACCCTACCCGAGTCAATCGAGGTAGGCTATGCAAAAATCTCCGTTCGCCCTTATATCCCCAACCCTAGACGCTGTTTCAAATGCCAGAAGTTCGGTCACGGCTCCCAGAGCTGCCGCGGCCGCAACACTTGTGCTAAATGTGCCTCCAATGACCACCAATCAGACGGCTGCGACGCCGCGCCACGCTGTGCAAACTGCGAAGGCGAGCACGCTGCTTACTCAAGGTCTTGTCCTGCCTGGAAAAAAGAAAAGGAAATCATTACAATAAAGACAAAAGATAATATTACTTTTAAAGAGGCAAGAAAGCGTTATGCAATGTCGCAAGGCACTTTCTCCTTAACACCCCACACAAACTTCGCCGATGTGGTGCGCGGGCGCGGCGCATCACACCGGTCTCAGGCACCTGCCCAGTTCACACCTAGTGAGGCTGAGGCAGGGCCATCCGCGCCCCTGGCAGATGCAGCGAGAGCTGCTATGCCACCCCCAACAACGGGCCGGCCGTCCTCCAAGTCGGCAGCCCGCAAGGCTTTCCCCGTTCGGGAGAAGTCTACCACCCCCCTGCCCGCGGGTTCCCCGCGGAACTCCAGCGCCTCCATGGAGGCGATGGATACAAGTCAAAGCTCGCCTCGGTCGCAACGGCGACGGGGCTCTCTTGACCGGAAAAAAGAAAAAACCACGATAACAGGCCCTCAACAAGGAGGGACCTGAGGTCTCAAAACACTCCTCCTTAAAATAATCATGGCGTTCCTTATCCACTGGAACTGCCGTGGAATTTTAAATAACTACAGCGATGCAACAGATCTCCTACGCTCTATGTCTCCTGTAGCACTGTGCCTTCAGGAGACCAATTTGGGACCTTTACAAAAAAATATTTTTAAGAATTATAAAGTCTTTCGCCGTGACCGTGAGCAGGCAGATAGGCTCTCTGGAGGTGTTGCTGTCGTTGTTAAGAGCGGTGTTGCAACACGTGAAATCCAGCTGCAGACGAATTATGAAGCCATTGCAGTCACCGTCATTAGCTTTAAAACAATTACCATATGTTCAGTATACCTTCAGCCGCACCTCACAGTAACACTTCATGACCTAGAATCACTTTTTAATCAGCTACCAGAGCCATATCTGGTAGTTGGGGATTTTAATGCCCACTCCCCTTTCTGGGGGAGTGAACAGACAGACACTAGGGGCCGTATATTAGAAGATTTTATTCTGTGCAATAATGTTTGCCTACTCAATACAGGCAAACCCACATATTGCTCTCCAGCCTCAGGAAAAATGAGTTGCATAGATTTATCTTTTAGCTCTTCTTCCGTTTTTACCGATTTTAAGTGGGATGTTCTCGATAACCCGTACGGAAGCGATCATCTTCCGGTAGTGATTAACTTTTCATCGCCACCATCAGTCATCCCTAGTAAACCACGCCGTTGGAAACTACACCTAGCCGACTGGCAACTATTTAGAGAAAAGGCTAGCCTGGAGAAATTATTTTCAAACAGTCTTAACGTTGACGAACTGAATGAAATTTTTACAAGCTGCATTATTGATGCTGCGTGCCAAGCTATTCCGCAATCGTCAGGAATAGTACGACAAAACAACAAGGTATGGTACACGCAGGAATGCCGGGAAGCAAAAAAGAAGCAAAATAAAGCTTGGGGAGTTTTTCGAAGATACCCAACTCAAGATAACCTCATCAACTTTAAAAAGACGAGAGCAAAAGCTCGGTACATCCGCCGAAATGCCGAACGAACATCATGGAGAAGCTACGTATCATGCATAAATAGTTCTGTTACGTCCAAAAAAATGTGGGAACAAGTCCACAAGTTTAACAGAAGCTTTTCTCCTTACACAATTCCTTTCTTAACAGCTCCAGGTACACAGACAAATATAGAGGAACAGGCAAACATCTTGGGAGAACATTTCTCAAACATTTCTAGTTCTTCACACTACACAGAAACATTTTTAAAGCATAAACATGCAGTGGAGAAACATAGACTTCCAACAACGGGCTGCACAAAAGAACCGTACAATGGTTTAATAACACTCCAAGAAATAAACGAAGTTCTCTCGGCCGGAAAAAAGACGGCACCTGGCCCTGACAATATACATTACGAAATGCTAGCACATCTTTCCCAGCCATCTGTGGAGGCGCTCTTGAAGTTTTTTAACCAAGTGTGGGTGCTCGGAAGATTGCCGAAAGCCTGGAAGAAAGCAGTTATTGTACCATTCCTGAAATCCGGAAAACAACCAACATCCCCTACTAGTTACAGGCCGATAGCCCTTACCAGCTGCCTTGCCAAATCATTCGAAAGTGTGCTGAATAAAAGACTAAGTTTTCTGATTGAATCTCTTGAGCTTATTGACATCCATCAGTGCGGTTTTAAGAAAGCATGCTCAACAACAGACCACTTAACTCGCCTGGAAAATACTGTCCGAGAGGCTTTTATACACAGACAGCACTGTCTGCCGTCTTTTTTGACCTCGAGAAAGCATACGACACCACCTGGAGGTTCGGCATCCTTCGTGACTTAGCAGATCTTGGCATCCGTGGCAGGATGTTGAACTGCCTGAAGGACTTCCTTTCCGACCGCTCATTTCAAGTGCGCCTAGGATCAACCGTGTCCAGGGGCTTCGTTCAAGAGAACGGGGTTCCTCAGGGGTGTATTTTGAGCACGACATTGTTTGTTATTAAAGTAAATTCCATAGCCAAAGTAATACCGAAGGCCATTATGTATTCCGTCTATGTTGACGATCTGCAAATAGCCTGCACATCCTCAAACCTGGTAACATGCGAGAGACAAATACAGCTGACAATGGATAAACTGGTGACCTGGGCAGACGAGAACGGTTTCCGGTTTTCCACACAGAAAACCGTGGCCATTCTTTTCTCTATTAAGCGAGGCTTACAGGCTGACCCATTTATACACCTGAACAAAACACAGCTACCGGTGAAAAATGAGCACAAATTCCTAGGCGTAACCTTTGACAAAAAGCTCACTTTCCTGCCTCATATAAATGCACTGAAAAAGAAAGCCTCCCGATCCCTCAACATACTCAAAGTACTGTCACGAAAACATTGGGGTGCCGACAGGACATGCCTTCTAAAAATTTACCGCTCTGTAGTACGCTCTACCCTTGATTATGGATGTATAGTGTATGGGTCAGCGAGACCATCATACCTTAAACGACTAGATACAGTGCATAACTTGGGTTTGCGTCTCTCCACTGGTGCTTACAGGACATCACCCATTAACAGTCTTTATGTAGAAACCAACGAACCGTCACTCGAGGACCGAAGAACCATGCTCACGTGCTCGTACGTTTTAAAAATCCGTTCGCTTCCCAAACACCTATGTTACCCCATAGTCACAAAGTGCCCATCAAGAACACTTTTTAACAACAAACCACAAGCTATCAGGCCACTCCTCCTGCGTTTTGAAGAGATGTGTCAAAACCTCGGAGTACTGGACACATTACCTGCCATTGCTCGAAGACTAGCTCCACTGCCTCCATGGCACAATTTTCCGGCAATCTGTGATTTTACCCTTACGCAGTTCCAAAAAAAACAAACTCCAAAACAACATATAGTACAGGAATTCCTTGCACTCGAAGAAAAATACAGTAGTTTTACGGACTTTTACACTGACGGTTCAAAAACGAATGTGTACGTAGGAAGCGCAGTGGTGCGAGGAAATTCGGAGACAGCAATGCGACTTCCACAGTGCGCATCCATCTTCAGCGCAGAATGTTACGCAGTATGTGTGGCAACAAAAAAAATATTAAATGAGAACGTCAAAAACACTATTATTTACACAGACTCTTTAAGTGTACTTACAGCCCTCCACTCTAGAAACGCAACCACTCCCATACTTGGGGACATCATACACAACATTGTAACAGCAACAGCTCGAGGACAAAACATTAAACTATGCTGGGTCCCGAGCCACGTCGGAATAAAAGGAAATGAGAGAGCAGATTTGTGTGCCGCTCAAGCTCGGGGCAAGGAAATAAAAAAAGTAGATATACCCTTTAATGACTGCATGAAATTAGTTCAACAGAAATTAAGACAAAAATGGCAGTCGCGTTGGAACAGCGAAGTGAATAATAAACTGCACTTTGTAAAACCAGTTTTGGGTCAATTTAAGTCATGTGTGCACCAGGAACGTTTTAAAGAAGTGGTTTTATGCCGTCTGCGAATTGGCCACACGCACCTCACGCACAACTTCCTGCTAACAAAACAAGATAAACCTGGTTGTGAGGAATGCGGAGAAGAACTTACTGTTAACCACATTTTATTCTCATGTGTGAAACTAGAAAAACTACGAAAAAAGTACTTCACTCAATTTTATCATGAATACATTCCTTTTCACCCAACATTGCTCTTAGCTGATAATGCCATTGTTAACATACCCTCCGTTTTTAGCTTTTTAAAAGCAGCGGGCGTCCTCGAAAAACTAATTTTTGAACCACTGGTTCCCTTTATTACATGGTACACCTCAGCCACTTTCTCATTCCTGAGAAGTAGGCTGAGGCTTTTTATTTGATTGGTTGGGAGCCTCAGGATCCTTGCCTAGCCAAGGATAGCCGCTAAGGCTGCCTGACCTTCTTTAAGGCTTTTACCATTAGCGATTTCCAAATTTCTTCTCTTCTTTTACTAGGCAGCACAATGTTTTTAGGTCATCTACGCCATCGGCATTTTTTTATATTCGTAAACATTCTACAGAAAGCCAATTCTACACCTTGAGTTTGGAGCATGATGGCCTTAGCTGCCTATGTGCCATAAAACCCAACACACAAACAACACACAAACATTTTGAACGATACCGGTTCTCCTGCACCGTGTGCCTGACTTCCATTACGAGCGCGTTCCATCTCTACCTCGAGACGCTTCATTTCCAAAGCGTGTTGACGGTCGCGCTCTTCTTTCTCTTTTTGCTCTTTACGTTCGCGCTCCTCTTTCTCTTTTTGCTCTTTACGTTCGCGCTCGTCTTTCTCTATTTGCTCTTTACGTTCGCGCTCGTCTTTCTCTTCTTGCTCTTTACGTTCGCGCTCGTCTTTCTCTTTTTGCTCTTTACGTTCGCGCTCCTCTTTTTGCTCTTTACGTTCGCGCTCGTCTTCCTCTTTTTGCTCCCTCTCCTCAATGGTCTCAAGGCATTCCGACAGCTCGTCATCCTCAGCCTCCAACTCAAGAATAGCCCTTAGCAGTTCTGGTTTTCTGAGTTTGTCTGAGACATCCAGACCCAACTCTCTTGCAAGCTCCAGCAATTTCGGTTAGCGCAACGACTTCAAATCCATGGCTGCTCCGAATGCTGCTTTCTCTACTGCCTACTATTGTCTTGCCGCAAACTAACCCGGAAGCAACGACAACCACAATTACCAGCTCTGTTTCTGACACTAACAAAAGCCTGGCAAAGCTCAGAAGAAGAAAGTCCCGCACTCACCAAACCTCGCAGCCAAGAATTCAGCGCAGTCGTTCCGCTGCAGGCAACCAGTCATCACACAGGGCTCGTTGCACTGCTCCCGGATGGTCGTTGTGCTGCTCAGCATACAGTTGACCGCATATCTTCGCTGCTGGCCTCCGTTGTCGGGATCCCACCGCTGGCAACGAGTTGTTGCAAATGGGTTGCAAGCCCCAAGGGTAGCGTTGGCCTGGCGGCCTGGGGCAAAGCTGGAAACATCCGAAGGTCCCGGCAAAGGATGAGTCGACTGGCAACAGAACAACTTGTTTATTCTGGCATTGCAAAAGAGCAGCCGGTCAGGGCGACCACGTTACTCGAAGAAAGAAATCGAAGTCTCTCTTTGGCGTCCGGCGCAGCTGCCTTATATACCCTCAGAGTCGAGGGCAAGAAGGAACGGCTTGGGATGAGTCGCACGAGACGGCGACGCACGGACATGTACACACGTGACGGGCGCGTCCGCCGGGCCGGCGCCGGTCAGACCTCCTCGCCTCCCAGTTGGGGAGCTCCTCTCCCCGGCTGCCGCGCTTTGACAAGCGTGGGCACCAACATGCACACACACACGCACACACGACGACACGTGGCATTGAAACCTGCCTGGACGCGCTTGGCGGGAGGCGTTACGGCAGCACTGAACGGGCCCAAAATGACCGCCACTTTGAACGAAGCCCCGGCGTCCGTTGCATCCGCGCCGGCTATACCGCGCGTCGTAGGCTAAACCTAACAGTAGCGTACATACCGGTAGGGGACGCCAGTGCGCTTTCTCATGGACGAAAAATGTTTCTTCACTCCCTACAGGGAAGATGTGTTTGCACTTAGAACGAAATAGCGTGCTCCGTTTACTTATGTCCGCGCCTGTGCCTTCTCAGTTCTCTGTATCACCGCTTCTGTATGCTCTGGTGTAGAGCTGTTATTTGGAAGCCGATTTCAGATGTCGCTAGTTTATATGGAGGGCCCTACGAAGCCTACACTACGACTACATTATGGCGGCAGTGTTCAAGCAGGACGAAATTGCTAATAGACTAATACTAACCTCAAATAACATCAGGTAACTATTGATACCCATTGCTGAACCAGAAAGAAAACTGCACGCAAACAGCGTGTAACTGCAGGCCGCTGTTATGGCAATTCCTATGCTACAATCACCGCGTTGAATGCAAGAAGGGCTACTGGTGCGAATGCAGCGTCCCGTTTCTCTCACCTTGGATAGCTCTTATCAAGTCGGAAGTGTCATTGCCGCATTTGGAAATCCAGTAGGCGCTGAACTTGCCGATTCCGGGAAACGTGTTGCCACTGACGACCAATGTTTGCCTTTGGCCGGTCTGGGCGCTTATTGCGCTGTAAATGAACAGAGCGAATAACTGCGTCTCAAGTGTGCTCTTTATGGCTACGACAGAGCACGTGCAGGCACTACCTGAGTGTGTTTTGCTATAATGATCCCTTTTCTAAGCATTACACCTTGTGAGGTCGAACGTGATGTGCAGGAAAGTCGAATAAAATGTGACTTGTTTTACTCTGTTAGGCTGCAATCACTGGCTTTCTCGCCGTCGGCGCCGTCGGTGTAACCGGTGGGTGCGTTAAGACACATTTAGCATACTGTGTACAGTGCTACCGTTAGCGTCACCAGAATACCAGCAGTCCGTCCACCGCCAACGTACATGCGAAGATCGCCTCGGCGGCGCCAGATGGCGCCACCTACACGCACGCATCCCGCATCGAGACCAATCAGCGCGTGCTCATTGGCAGTGGGCGGGACCCGGTACTCCGGTAACGCTAACGGTAGCACGGTATGCTGAAGTTGTCTATTAACATACGCTCGGTGGGAGGATGATCCACCGGTCATTACCGCACTCACATTATATCACGGTCAACCTGGCTCGTATAAGCCTGCGGGTGGCTATGTTTGGGACAGCCGCCAGCCAGTGCAGAAGAGGTGCATCAAGTGACCACGACACCTGTGCGATATGAGGTCACTGTATCTTCTCTACCCGAAAATGCCCCCAAAACTAAATGCCTAAACAGCTTTCGCTGAGTCTCGCGTTACACAGTTGTAACCGTCCTTTTGAGTTTTTTTTTTCTGCCTGTTCCAAAGAAAACCATACTGCACTTCATTTCATTTATTTTACAGACATGGTACAGACCATGCTAAACGTGAATTCACTCTGTAGATGAGAAAGCCTTAGCCCATCCTTATCGAGGGTACACAAGGAAAGGACGCAGGATCGCAAGTTGCGACGAAGTCGATCCAATTTGAAGGTCTTCTTGACGTGGTATCCTTTGTGGAAATATGGGGGGACAAAGCCTTTCGCCCGCCCGCACTCCCACTCTGCGGATGCAGCGTTCCCGCTCGCTAACCGCGGAGGGGTTCATGCTCGAGGGACAAAGGGAAAGGACGACACAGCGTTAACATTCATATGCTATTTATTACACTTGCAATTAATACATTGAGCGGGCCAGCTAGCTACAAAACATCAACGAGGCATTCCTCGGAAATAGAAGGCTACATAAGAAGGACTACCGACTTACCGGCTGGGGCGGGGGCGCGACTTCGGAGGTATCGGCGGCGAACATTTGTATGCGCCGATAATGGCGGCCGGGTTTTCCCGTGCGCGCCGCATTATTAGGGCAAATCCATTCCCTAGCATTTGCTGGGGAAGGCAACCAGAGCGCGCGTCTGCTGCGCTCGCTTCGCTGCCTGGAACCAGAAGTCCAGCGGCAAGGCACAACGGATCCCCGTGTGCATGCCGCGGAAGGTGACGGGAGCCTGCGGCTCCAACCGCTCACGACGCTGGCCGGATCCCGAAGGATGGTGGTGGTGGTGGTGGTGGTTGGTACTATGGGATATTCTGGGGAGGGGGTACTGGTCCCGACGTATGTTGGCCCTTAGGGCATCACTCTTGGGGACCAGGGGAAGGGGTTAGGGGGATGTAGGGTGGGGAGGGGGGGGAACCGAAGGATTTCTCTCCGGCTCCGCAGAATTCCGCGTAACCTACGAGGTGGCGCTCCCGTCGTCGTTCCACCCCGCAGGGGGGCGCCTACAGCTTGCAGGCGTCGCGACGGTGAGTGGCGACACCGCGGGTTCCCGAGCATCCGCAGGGACACCTCCGCAAGGGGATGATGGTGAACTGTGCATCACCACGGACCCGAGCACCCGCGCCTCGCCGTGCGTGGCATCGCCGTGTCCGGGGAAAAGGGGATCCTGGTGGTTGAGCCGATGCCGAGCGTTTGGACACTTAAGGCCCCTTGGCGGAAGCAACACACCACTTTGGCCCCAGCTTCCTGCAGACGGCACCTCCGGCCTGACCCGACCGGGGGGAATCGGCAGTCGCCTTTTCCTATCCTCCTCTTCATCTTTAACTTTCCTATCTCTGTCTCACAACTCTCCTATATCCTACTCACTTCTTGGTTTTTCCTTTTTTCCTGGCGGCGAGGGCTAACCTTGTGTGACCAACTACCCTGAGTTGCGTCATATTTGGTTATAGTTGAGGTGTACAGCTGGCGTGGGCAGGACTTGCTATCAAGTTCCTGTCCCGTCCCCTTGTTGGACTCCGTGGTGGGTGGCTGGCACCATGACCGAAAAACAAAGTTTTTTTATGGCTCCCCAACTTTCAAAACCTGATCGCTCTCTCAAAAGAGGGCGGAACGAGGCAGACAACTTCTTTCAAAAAAGAAAAGTAACTTTCCCCAAATATCATGTGATCCACAGTGAACAACAAGATAAACAGGCAAGAATAATATCCCCCTTCCTTGTGTCAAAGTGCTTGACTGAAACCCTAGGCATTGGTTATAAGCTGTCAAAAATGGCCAGCGGCGACTTACTGCTCGAACTGTGTGACAATGTCCAACATTCTAAGCTCTCCAACCTAACGTCCATAGGGGAAATCCCGGTCTCCGTGACTCCTCATCGCTCACTAAACACTGTCCGAGGCGTAATATCGGAAAATGATTTCCTTCACATAACTGAAAAAGAAATGTTCGAAGGGCTCATCGACCAAGACGTCATAGATGTCCACCGAATCAAAATCCGGAAGGACAACAAGGAAATAGACACAAAACACATGATCCTGACGTTCAACACCAGCACCCTGCCCGACACAATCGACGTGGGATATTTGAAAATCAATGTACGACCATACATACCAAACCCTCGCAGGTGTTTCAACTGCCAAAGGTTCGGCCACGGCTCACAGAGCTGCCGCGGTCGTAAAACTTGCGCAAAATGTGCCTCTAACGATCACCAGTCTGATGTATGTGACGCAGCCCTGTGCTGTCCAAACTGTGAAGGAGAACATGCTGCATACTCCAGGGCGTGTCCGTCCTGGAAGAAAGAAAAAGAAATTATCACCATAAAGACCAAAGAAAACATTTCTTTTAAAGAAGCGAGAAGGCGTTTTGCGCTTACAAACACATTCTCCTTCACAGCAAAACAAAACTTTGCTGATGTGGTGCGCAGGGGCGTAGCACCGCACAGCACTCCGGCACCTGCCAAGGCCGCTCCCACCGAGCCTATGGCAGGGCCATCCACGCCCCAGGCAGGGTCAGCGAAAGCTGCCCTGTCACTGCCAAAGCAGGGACCGCCGGTCCATGGGTCGGCATCCCGCAGGGCCTCCCCCCGTCGGGAGAGGCCTGAAACTAACACAACCGCGGCTGCGCGGTCCTCCAGCACCTCTGTTGAGGTGATGGATACAACACCCACTCCGCTTCCATTACAGCGGCGGAACAGCTCTCTTGAGCGAAAAAAAGACAGGCCCCTCATAACGGGCCCACCTCATAAGTAAATCTCCTTTCATTTTCTTTTAAAAACACAAGCATGGCTTTTTTAATTCAATGGAATTGTAGAGGACTTATGCGGAATTATAGTGACATAACACATATTTTAGGGTCAATGTTACCCATAGTTTTATGTATTCAGGAGACCAATCTTGGTCCACAACATGTGCATATCCTGAAACATTATCAAACTTTTAGACGCGATCGCGAGCAGGCAAATCGACTCTCAGGAGGCGTCGCAATTGTCGTCCAAAGCGGCGTCCCTGCTCGAGAAATAAAGCTCAATACAAAACTAGAGGCGGTTGCAGTCAGCATCGTCAGCTATAAAACACTAACAATCTGTTCCGTATACATTCCTCCACATTTTACATTAACAGTCCATGATCTAGAAGAATTGATAGATGAACTTCCAGAGCCATATCTGGTAGTTGGGGATTTTAACGCTCACTCCCCTTTTTGGGGAAGCGAGCGCTGCGACTCTAGGGGGCAAACAATCGAAGATTTTATCCTCTCAAATAACATCTGTCTTTTAAATACAGGAAAAGCAACTTATTGTTGCCCAAGCTCGGCAAAAATGAGCTTTCTCGATTTAGCTTTCGCATCACCATCGCTTTTTACAGATTTTAAATGGGATGTTTTAAATGACCCTCTGGGAAGTGATCACCTACCTATTATCATCAGCCTCTCATCGTCTACTGCAGTCATCCCCACAAGACCACGGCGCTGGAAACTTCACCTCGCCGACTGGTCACTTTTTACAGCAAGTGCCACACTAGAAAAAGAATTTTGTGAAGATCTCAGCATAGACGAAATTAATGGAAAATTTACTACATGCATAATATCGGCCGCTACACTAGCCATACCACAAACAACAGGACTCGTACACAAAAAACATAAAGTATGGTGGACACAAGAATGCACATTGGCAAAAAAACAACAAAATAAAGCTTGGGGCTCTCTGCGTCGGTATCCCACAGCGGAGAACTTGATTGCCTTTAAGAGGGCCAAGGCCAGAGCGCGATTCGTTCGGAGAAATGCCGAGAAATCCTCGTGGCAGAAATATGTGTCCTCTATAAACAGCTCAATAACCTCAAAAAAATGTGGGAAAAAGTTCGAAGATTCAGTAGTGACCATACCCCTTTCACACTTCCTCTGTTGACTACACCCGGGACACAAACATCATTAGAAGAACAGGCCAACATACTAGGTGAGCATTTTGCTGAAGTTTCCAGTTCGTCCAATTACACAAACACGTTCCAGAAGTACAAAGCAATAGCAGAAAAACAAAAACTTCCATTTGCAGCAGGTATGAACGAGGACTACAATCAACCCATCACACTCCAGGAATTGATTAAGGCATTATCTTGTGGTAAAAAGACAGCAACAGGCCCAGATAATGTGCATTACGCTATGCTCGCCCATCTCTCTGAGGCTGCCGTGCAGGCATTGTTGAAATTCTTTAACAAAATATGGACAACTGGAAATATACCTGAGGAGTGGAAGAAAGCAATAATAGTACCTCTTCTGAAACCCGGAAAACAACCAACAAGTCCTAACAATTACAGACCGATAGCCCTCACCAGCTGCATCGCTAAATCTTTCGAAAGCATAATAAACACTAGACTGACCTTCACACTTGAATCTCGTCGACTCTTAGATTTACATCAATGTGGATTTAAGAAAGCATGCTCGACCACTGATCACCTTGTCCGCCTAGAAAACACCATCCGAGAGGCGTTCCTCCACAAACAGCACTGTATCGGTGTCTTCTTCGATTTGGAGAAGGCATATGATACCGCGTGGAAGTTCGGCATCCTCCATGACCTAGCAGATCTAGGGATCCGCGGCAGGATGCTGAACTGCTTGAACGACTTCCTGACTAACCGCACATTCGGAGTCCGTCTGGGAGCAACTCTATCAACGACATTCGCCCAAGAGAATGGCGTACCCCAGGGATGCATTTTAAGTACGACACTCTTTATAGTAAAAATGAATTCCTTGGCCAAAGTAATACCTAAGTCCGTAATGTATTCAGTTTATGTAGATGACATACAGATAGCATACACTTCTTCCAACATACTGTCCTGCGAGAGACAAATACAAATCACACTAAATAAACTGGCTGCTTGGGCAGAGAAAAATGGATTCAAGTTCTCCCCTCAAAAAACAGTAGCTGTTTTATTCTCATTACGACGAGGCCTACAGGTCGATCCCAATCTGTGCTTGAATCAAACCACACTGCCAGTCAAACAGGAACATAAATTTTTAGGCGTCACTTTTGACAAGAAACTTACATTTCTGTCACACATTAACAACCTGAAAAAGAAAGCATCCCAAGCCCTCAATGTATTAAAGGTACTCTCGCGAAAACGGTGGGGGTCCGATAGAGCATGCCTATTGCAAATATATCGCTCTTTGGTGCGCTCCAAGCTGGACTACGGGTGTGTGGTATATGGTTCGGCAAGAACATCCTACTTGAAACGACTGGACCCTGTTCATAATCTTGGTTTGCGCCTATCAACTGGAGCTTATAGAACATCCCCGGTAAAGAGTCTTTACGTTGAAGCTAATGAGCCCACACTAGAGGATAGAAGAGTCACACTAACATGCACGTACATCCTAAAAACCCGTTCTCTCCCTAAACATCTCTGCTATCCCATTGTTACCAAGTGCCCATCTAGGAGATTATTCAATAATAAACCACATTTTATCAGGCCACTAATAATGCGCTTTGAAGATAAATGTGAAGACTTAGAATTGCGGGACGCCCTACCTAATATTGCACAAAGACATGAATATCTACCACCATGGTACAGCCTTCCTTCAGTGTGTGACTTCACATTGACACACTTAAACAAAGAGAAAATACCACACGAGCACATACTACAAGAGTTCTTTGCACTACAAGAAAAATATGACACTTACACCGAATTTTACACTGATGGCTCAAAAACAGAAAGTCATGTCGGAAGTGCAGTAATTCAAGGAACAAATGAAAAAATGATACGATTGCCACAGTATGCATCGGTATTTACTGCGGAGTGTTATGCCATCTTTGTAGCTGTAGAACAAATAGTAAAACAAAACATAAAAAATAGCATCATTTACACCGATTCACTCAGTATGCTAAAAGCGCTGCATTCTACAAACGCTGCTGAACCCATAATAGGAAAAATCATACATAACATAGTTAAAATTACAAAGCAAAAACATAACATTATATTCTGCTGGGTCCCTAGCCATGTTGGAATTTTAGGTAATGAGAGAGCAGATGCTTGCGCAGCACAAGCTAGAATTGGCCATATAAAACAAGTTAACATACCACAGAGGGATTTTTCTAAATTACTGCACAGTAAACTCAGGAATAAGTGGCAGATTGCATGGGACGAACAAACAAACAACAAACTACATTCTATAAAACCTGTTTTGGGAGAATGGAGATCATGTACACATCAGGAGCGTTTCATAGAAGTTATTTTGTGTCGACTACGCATTGGACACACACACCTCACTCACAACTTCTTACTGACAAAAAAAGGCAAACCTCTCTGCGAAATGTGTGGCGATGAACTCACGGTAAACCACATTTTAATTGTATGCAAAAAACTGGAACAACTGAGGAAAAAATATTTCACAACATTGTACAATGAATACATCCCACTACACCCCATGTTACTTTTAGGAGATCAAGCACTGGTTGATTTTTCTAGCATTTTTAAATTTCTCAGAGAAGCCAATGTTTTATACAAACTTTAGATATAAAAAGCGTAACCTTTAACAAAAGCTCTAACCGTGTGCTTGGCGCATCATAGCCTAAGTTGCTTTTGCGCCATTAAAATCAATATAACTAACTAACTAACGTCGTCGTTCCCTGTCCCCCATGAGGGAGAGTTCCCTCCTCGCCCAGCCGGGGGCTGTCCGTCCCGACGGCCGACGATGAAGATGGGCCGCATCGAAACGGAGGGGGGAAACAAGTTCTCCACATCCCTCCCTCCTTAAAGGTCGGCCTACGGTGGAACCCGTCCATGGATGCCATCGACGAAGGGGCCACGAGCGTTGCGATGATGACTGCAAGACAGCTCGTACAGGCGGGGTGCCGGGGTCATCCGATGAGCAGCAAGGTCACCGGGCACCCGTCCTTGTCCCGCGGCAGGCATCCAAAATTAGCGTGTCGGGAGGGTGTTGTTCGCGCCGACGCGCCTTTGTTGGAAGGTAGAGGGGCTGCCCCCCCCCCCTCTCATTAACACTTCTTTTTGGGCGAGTTGGTGCATACTGATTTGAAGAAAATAGCGCCAGAGCATGCAAACCACTTTGAAACGACAAGGACGAGACACAAAGCGCTAACTCACAACTAATTTTATTGAAACCAGGCAGCGCCTTTATATGGCGACGTTTCACTGAAAAAAGAAGGAGGAGGGCAGGAAAGGTAAAGAAATCTACGCGACCATCACAGCGAACACACATGAGCAAGCGGTAACCAAAACTAAAACAAAAAAGTTAACAAAGAATATTTAAGGGCGGCATCTAAAAATTCGAACTCGGACGAAAAAAGTGAAACAGATGGGGTGCTGACACACCTATTGCCTAATTTTCTTATGTAAAAAGCCTCCAGACATTCACGTGCCTTCTTATCTGTACTTTTGCCAAGAATCTTAGTCTGTGTCAATCGTGCCTCGCATCCGTCGCAACCCATAATATGCGCTACCTATCCGCTAGCAGGCCGGGGCAGCTTCTCTTGAACTCTGCATATCGCTCCTAGGATCTCCTAAAGTTTGCATCAATAACAATGGAGACCGCGTAAACTCACTATTTGGTAAAGTGCGGAGCAATGCAAGTGCCAAACAATCCTATCCGGCACCACCCAAACGCTCGGTTCATTTGAACGTAGCTGGCTCTCTTCGGACGAAGCACATTCGCGGTTCGCTTTCCGGAATAGTGATGTTAAGCTCACTTGAGCTGCGTTAGCGTCTCTGGTTCCGCGAAATTATAAATTCGCTTCGCAGCCCAAAAAAACAAGTTCGTTCGAACAAAGTCAGCTTTCTGTAGTTGAGCGAGACCTCTCGGCTCTAGCGAGGTTAAATATACAACAAGCAAGCCCGTTTGCGCGTGCTTGTGCCACGGTACGACTGTGTCCTCCCAAAAGCGACAGGCAGTTCCCGAAGAGCCTTAGGCCTACTCGCTCTTACACTTCCGGGTGCCAACAAAGGGCCAATGACAATAGCTAGAACACAACGCCACGAGGAGATACGTTTCTGCCAAGGTGACCCTAACGCGAACGGCGCCTACCGCTTCCCGCGGTGTCGCAGCGCCCCGGTGCTTTTCCTGTAATCACGACTGCAATCCAAAACAGCTGACTACGGCACCCGGCTCCCAGAGCCAAAGAGACAGAACAGAGAATATTTACAACTATGTACAAGAAAAATCGGGCCACCCTTCAGGCTTCCGCATTCACTCGCTTCTGGCTTGCTGTTCTCCGTGGACGTCTCGGTCTCGCTCTCCATGAGAGGACCTCGTAGGTTCACCTTCCACAGGTGTACCGATGAAGTGCTCATCAAAAGCATAGCGTGCACGGCAATCCTCCCATGCTGCTATTACGCTCATCTCGCTGTCAAGAAAGCATCTTCGCCTTGCTAGCAACTCCGAATTCGGGTCAGGCCTAACGCTGTTCCAAATCCGGAGGGGGGGGGGGGGTGGGGGGGGGGCATTCCACGAACCGAATTGACTGCCGTCCCTCGTCCCAAGAGCTTGCCACACGTTGGGGCGCCATTGTGGAAATATGGGGGGACAAAGCCTTTCGCCCCGCCCGCACTCCCACTCTGCGGATGCAGCGTTCCCGCTCGCTAACCGCGGAGGGGTTCGTGCTCGAGGGACAAAGGGAAGGGATGACACAGCGTTAACACTCAAATGCTATTTATTACACTTGCAAATAATACATTGAGCGGGCCAGCTAGCTACAAAACATCAACGAGGCATTCCTCGGAAATAGAAGGCTACATAAGAAGGACTTCCGACTTACCGGCTGGGGCGGGGGCGCGACTTCGGAGGTATCGGCGGCGAACATTTGTATGCGCCGATAATGGCGGCCGGGTTTTCCCGTGCGCGCCGCATTATTAGGGCAAATCCATTCCCTAGCATTTGCTGGGGAAGGCGACCAGAGCGCGCGTTTGCTGCGCTCGCTTCGCTGCCTGGAACCAGAAGTCCAGCGGCAAGGCACAACGGATCCCCGTGCGCCTGCCGCGGAAGGTGACGAGAGCGTGCGGCTCCAACCGCTCACCACGCTGGCCGGATCCCGAAGGGCCTCTCTCCGGTTCCGCAGAATTCCGCGTAACCTACGAGGTGGCGCTCCCGTCGCCGTTCCCTTTCCCCCATGAGGGAGACTTCCCTCCTCGCCCAGCCGGGGGTTGTCCGTCCCGACGGCCGACGATGAAGATGGGCCGCATCGAAACGGAGGGGGGAAACAGGTTCTCCACACCTTTGACAGTCGAGAATATCATTGGATGGCGCAAACCCTAGATTACGACCTTCTCTTCTTTCAAATTTTAGCACAGTATATTTATTTCAGCACGCGGACGCTGAACTTCAGGATCAAATTTCAGCAAACAAATAAAGCGGGAGTTTTGTGTCTGTTCACAAATTGTTGATAATAAAATTGGTAGCTGCCAAGTAGAGCGTATGAAAGCATGAGATGCACGAGACCACCGTAGCAATGCGGCCGACGAGTGCACATTTCCATATGTTCGCAGTATATCATTAACACATAGGTAAAGGATATTTGAGATTCAAAACTACTTCGTCATTGCAATCTCACTAAAATACGACAGCGCAGTACAAGGTTAGCCAGCACTCTGAAGATATGGATATAATAGGCTGCAGCCGGCAGGTCTTGAGAGATTCTGAAGTTTGGAATTTCAAGTGTCAATGGCGTTTGCTTCACATTAACGCTCCGATGAAACAGGCATGTGATACTAACGAATACATAATACTAATACGTAATAACGTAATACTAAAATATGTTATTATTACGATCCCAGATATGTTCTCATCAAACCACAAAACACATATTTGAACATTGATGACAGACATCACAGCAACTCTACCAGGTGTTTATGGGATTACTTTCAGTAATCCTCAAAAACAGGTTTTTTCGGAAAAAATGCGGCTTTTTCAGCCTAGTATTACCAGTGTTGGCGGAAACCAGAAAATCGGTGATTTGTCTTAATTAAGAAGCTAGTTAACTAATGTCTGATAACTAACTTTCTGACCAGTTGAGGTAGATGCTTAGTTGTAATTGATACCTGTAGCTGGTCGTTTGTAATAGCGATATCAGTTTTTAGAGTTTCGAAAACGCGATTATCCCTGGCGCTATGGATCGACAAAATTTGCTTCTTATTGACCAGTCCCGTACATTTGAAAGGTTGCTTTGCCTGCATGCTTTTTGAAAGCACATGTGATACGGTAGCCCAATTTTGTCGAGCCAAAGCACCGAGGATAATCGCGTTTTCGAAATTCTAAAAACTGATGTGGCTATTACTAACGACCAGCCATAAATCACTAATTATAACTAGGTGCCTACCTCTACTGGTTCCAAAGTTAATTATTAAATATTAGTTAACCCCTTTAATATTTAGGACCATTCACCGGTTTCCTGGCGTCCACCAAGACTGGTTATACAATGCTGAAAAGCCAGATATTTACCTTAAAAAGCCTATTTTCAAGAATTGAGTCTTCCCTGAAGCATATGGTATATGGTATGGTATGGTATGCTATGTTATGGTATATGGTATGGTATATTCCGGCGGCTCTGTAGTTATGGCACTCGGTGGCCGACCTGAGAGACATGGGTTCGACCCCAACCGCGGTGGTCGAATTTCGATGGAGACGAAATTCTAGAGGCCCATGTACTGTGCTACTTCAGTGCACGTTGAAAAAAGCCCCAGGTGGTCGAAATTCCTAGAGCCCTTCACTACGGCGTCCCTCACAGCCTGAGTCGCTTTAGGACGCTAAACCATAAACCAAGCCTGGTATATTTCGCACCTTTGCAAAACAGCGTGTATGCTTAATTATTACAGAGCTTCGTACACACGAAATACACACGGTTGCATACACAGACTTGTTGCTCACCCGTAGGCGCCTTTAGCCATGAGATAGACGTAGGCGTTCCGTATGCGATCGTATCGGGAGATGTAGAGTCGGGCATCACCGCACAGGTCGTCGGGCCGCATGCGAACGTCCTTTTTAGAACAAGCGCTGCTCCTATTAAGCCTGAAGACGCAGCGTGGCCGCTCGATCGACTGCGTAGTTTTACAGGACGACGAGATAGTGTTAGAAGGATTTATCATGTGCCATATCTTCAACATGCAATGCTGATATTTCTGCAGCAGCAGCCCTCTGCTCCAAAACATTTCCAGAATTATTGTAATTGAATTAATGCAATTGTCAAGGTCATGAATAGACAAGTTCCAGCATGCGAGAGGTAGTAAAATATAACAGTGCAAATAATTAGTTAATTAACTACCTAATTAAACAATGTAATTGACTTAATGCAACTGTCAAGCCACGTGCTAACTTGCGACAGCGGTTCGGACCGATGGCATATATGCACCTTCAGTTGCATGCTTTAAGGCGTAGTAGAGGTGTCCACCGAGCTGTCGAGATCTGAAAGCTACTGCGTCCTTTCCTTTCCTTAAAAACATTTACTTGCCACAAAACACATGCTTTCGCATTCCTCCACCTGAGCGCACTTCAGTGCCCTCAGGATTTTTTATCTGTCGTACGCAGTTAAATATTATAGCAAATGCGTGCCGCAGCTGGCAGTTTTTCATAAAAACGCCTTCATTCTGTTTCAGTCTTTATATTTTAGGACTTTTTTAATTCCACGCTGACACTCGATGTATGTTCCCTTAGCGCTTCAGTGGCAGGTCATGCATGAGTTTTAATTCATGGTATTGTTTTATTTTTGCATTTTAATATTTGTGCAGAGTTTTATAAATCATAAACACTCGTTACTGATCACGATTATCTACTTACAAGTTTCGTAGGCGCAATTCCCTATAGTTATACTATCTACCTCCTTTTTCCGACATAGTTACCACAACTGGCAAAACGCAAGGAGCTTAATTTTTTTGTCCCAGGTTCTCCGTGCTTGGGTACTGCAGGTGTAAAAATTTCGTGTTCATAATAATAAGCAAACTGTGTCGAAGAGACACCGCAAAAAGAGGCTTAAGTCATTGCGTTGCCAGGCAGTTACACTGCAACACTTCCACGGTACCCATGCTGACTTCGAGGGTGATCAGTTGTATAATGACGTCATCCAAGTAATGAGGGGTACGCACGAAGGTTTCATTTAGCTCAGAATAGTCGGTGTATTCGACAAGGAACACCAGCTTGCACCACTCTCTTGTGGCTACAGGGTGCGTCACGTCGAAGAAGGTCGCCACTGATCCGTCGCTTTCCTGTGAAAATGAAGGTGCACAGGGCGAACGGATAAGAGGATGGAAGGTGTTCTTTTTCGCATCGTGATTACGCAACAAGACGCAAACAAGAGAGGGAATCAGGCCAGCTGATACTCACAATCAGTTTGTATTTAACAGGAGGAAAGCACACAAAACTTCTAGCATGGCGCAAATGTTCAGAAAACCTGACGATCACTAGCTTGACTGTCACGCAAGATGACCAAAATGCTCTCTAATACATGGCTTGGCTTCTTTTTGTAATCTACGACGTTTAATGCTTAGAGGAATCCCCAAATGTTTAGGGATTCCTCTAAACTTTTGGCCAACACTGTTCCCACTTAGACTTATTGATCGATTCGCTCTTGCCCCACCATAAGCTTGCCGTCCCGTTTAGCTCAATTGGTAGAGCGACTGCTCTGGTCTAGCGGTGGTCCCGGGTTCGAACCCCGGACCAGTGGCTTCCCTTGGGTGGATGCCAATGAGAACTGACTCCATTTTTTTTTACTCCTTCGTTTAACTGGTCCATTTTCTTCTTTTAGACTCGTGTATTTCTCTTGGCCACAAATGTTTTTTGGCGCACTGCTGTTTCAACTTTATCGCAAAGAAGGTCATCGGCTTATCTAAACATCTTCATCGCGAAATCTTGGGTAAGAAAACTTCTCGAAAGAAGAGGAGAGAAAATGTGCGTGGATTGCTTGGTAGATGCTAGAAAAAGGAAGATAGAAAAATAAGGTAGATCAAGAAAAAACGCAGCTTTTTCAATACAAGGACCCCTTCCAGCCAATCGCATCGTCTGATCCAAGAGAGCCTGCTCACTTCACAATGCAGGGAGTGGCAGAAGAAAGAGGAAAGCTCTATCCTCACATTGTCTGCAATAAGGCCGCCGCGGTGGCTCAGTAGTTATGGCGCTCGGCTGCTAACCCGAAAGAAGTGGGTTCAACCCCAGCCGCGGCGGTCGAATTTCGATGGAGGCGAAATTCTAGAGGCTTAAAATCAGTTGCTGGGTGAGTTGGTACTTCATGCTTACATTCACAGTGCAAAGACAAACACGGACTTGAGGGGAGACACCACAAGTCGGCGCTTTGTGGTGTCCCCCCTCAAGTCCGTGTTTGTCTTTGCGCTGTGAATGTAAGCATTCTAGAGGCCCGTATACACTGTGCGATATCAGGGCACGTTAAAGAACCTCAGGTGATCGAAATTTCCGGAGCCCTTCACTACAGCGTCCCTCATAGCCTGAGTCGCTTTGGGACGTTGAACTACATAAAGCAAACCAAACTAAACATTATCTGCAATAGTATCTTCTATGCATTGTCACGCCACTCCCTGGGTTGTAAATCTGCTACTGACGGGAGCAGGTTCCTGAGAATCGGCCAACACCAATGACTGGAGGTTGGTCTTTTGACAGGAAAGACCCGCTTTTTCCTTGGAACGAAACAGGCTACAGTTCTAACTGTAAAAATAAGCACAAGATCCTGCAGTTTTCTGCGCCGTATGAAGATTCAGGAGTTAAAAATGGTTGCAATAGCAACCATTTTTACACTTAGGCGAATCCTAGCAGATTCGCTGCCAGGCTAGACCCTTTCACTGAAGGAAAAACTGCTCTGTTTAGTATTTTATTCTACTGATTCCTCTTCGCGTCATCCGCAACGTCGCTTGGGTATCGACACTACTTCAGTGGCAGCGCAGCTAGAAAGAAGGGACGAGATAGGATACAAGAGGGATTAGCGCTGATTTCCAACTGCATTTCACCAAATGGGCTGTTTTGATTCAGAAGGAACTCAGACTTTAAGATGGTTGGAATTAGGTTCCTGGTGCTATGTTGTGGCATCATGACGAGTGTTGTTTCCCCTTTGGTCTTTCCCCTTTTCTCGGATTTCACTCTTGGTGGTGTACAACCTTTGTCCGTAAATTTCCGAGACTGAGTCCATTAAAAAATGCATTTAACATTGAAATCATTTGCGCACCACCCCTTCGAAATAGTCTCCTTTGCAGTCTATACAAAGCTTCCAACGCTTATTGAGGTATTGGAAACGGTTGGAAAACGCTTCTTTTGGTAGGGATGTCAGCTCCTTTATTGTGGCGTCTTCAATGGCCTCCACGCTTCCCATCCAGCGACCTTTTAGGGCTGTCTTCATATGAGGAAACAGGAAAATCACATGGGGAGAGGTCAGGCGAGTATAAATTCTTAGCGGCCTTGCGTTACAGTGGAGAAGTCTCCATTGTCCAGATGTCCATAAGTCCGGGCGACGGCGCCGCAGTGCATCACGCATGTGTTGGAGCACGCGGATATAAAACTCCTGATTCACCATCTGTCCTTGTAGGACGAACTCGTGGTGTACGAAACATCGAAAAAAAACTATCAGCACCGTCTTTGTTTTGGTCTTCATTCGCTGCACCTTTCTCGACGCCGGAGAGCTTGTGGACCGCCATTCGGCGCTCTACCGCGTTGTTTGAGGATCGTATTGAAAACGCCATGTTTCGTGTTCAGCAATGATGCTGTCGACTAATGCAGCATCCTTCTCTGCCTTGGAGAGCAAATAAGCGCTCACTGATGCCCACGTGTCCTTCTGGTCCTGTGTGCGGGAGTGCGGCACAAGTCTGGCATTCAGCTTTCGTTTCCCCATGTTCTCACGCAAAATTTGGCGGCATGTTTTCCTACTAATGTCGAGAGAGCATCTAATAGCATGCTGGCCGTAATGGTGCGGTCTTACTGTATGATTTCCCTAATCACATCCACATTGTTTTCATTCCGTGAGGTTGAAGGGCGCCCCTGCCTTGTGTCGTCTTCCACCGACGTTCCCCCCAGACGAACCTCTTGTGCCACTCGACAACTCGCGCCCGCGAGAATGTCTCGTCGCCGTAACCGTGACGAAGGAGCTCATACGTCTGTGTGGCTGTTTTGCCAAGCTTCACAGAGAATTTTATGTTTGCACGCTGTTCGAGGTGGACTTCCATCTCTCCACATTCAGTCACAGTAGAATGCGCAGACGACTAGTGAGAACGTATTTTTCTACATGTTGTGTCATTTATCGGCTCCTACAGCAATTAACATAAATAGCTCAGGTTATGCCGAAAAAATGGCGTTCACATACGCACCAATATTTGTTTGGGGGTATCATTTCTAGAAAATAAATCAGTCTCAAAACTTTGCGGACAAAGGTTGTATATATATATATATATATATATATATACGTGGCACGTTTTGTGAAATAAACAGTTGGAAGTCAGCGTTCTTAACTCTTGTTTCCTATCCCGTCCCTTCTTTCTACCTGCGCTGCCACTGAAGTCATGTTTAATCAACCAGCCCAACAAGCAACAATCTTGGTATCGACACCTTCGGTGCCTACTTTGTTTCTTAGGCCCAAACTCTGAAACTTCCTTCCCCTCAGTAAAGAAGCCTTCATAGGACCGTTGCCGCCGTGTGCAAACCTGTGCCTGTCTTTACTAAGGGCCCCTCGGTAATGGTGTCCTTGGTTCTTCCTCAACTTTGCGCACACAGAAGCAACCTGCATGTGTCATTTCATCGCTCCTGGGCCAGGACGAGTGCTTCGCTAAACTGCTGCCTAGAGTGATCCTCGCTTGGGCATGCGCAAGTTCGCTGGCAAGTGACGAGACTCGAGCATGGCGTGGACGCAACAGGCTGGAAACTGCAGCGTGGGCGGGTAGAGTAGATAGAAGCTGGAGTTCCTAGACCGCCCTAAACCATCATGTTTTGTGCTAGTCTCTGTGGATTTTTGCGTTGAGTAAACGAAACTAGAAGAAAGCTTCCAGGCGCCTGGTTATTAACGGTGCGGTTTAAAAATGGTGTCACAGACATCTTTATTTTAATGATTGAAGGCGTTCGCGTAATTCTTACGACGGGTGCCCTTGAACCGAGACATGCGACATCCGTTCCTCAAATGAAGACTGGCGAGGGGCACTTTCAGATTACGCCTGTGTCCTCCGTCAAAAACTTACGGAAAGAAAGCCTAGCATAACGTTAGTATGCTGTCGAAACTACTCTCTTCTTTTCATTAGCTACTGTCTCTCGAAGACAAATTTGTGTTGTGTTCTGCTAACTGGTACCTTGAGCTTTTGATTGCAGTACAACAAAAACTGCGCAGTGTCTTCTGGCCTAAAAAAAAATCTGCTAAATCTTACATGCACGAAAGATCAAGTGCAAAACAGCGCCTACCCTACAGGCGTATACAGTTCCATCTGCATCACGAACGAGGACAGACTCGTTGAATCCCCTGTAGCCGCCTTCAGCAAGCTGCAGAGGAGAAACAAACGCAAGCAAAAATTTTACGCAACGTCCCGTGGGTACCCATTTGGATTCATTTTCAGTAGCGATTTAACTATGCTAAAGGGACCTAAGTTGAGAAACTGTAGAAATTTTGAACAGGCAAATTCGTGATCTCGGTCGACTCGCGATTCTGTTGGCGTGTGTTACCGTTCAAAGGACGACATATTTCCGCGATAGCGACATAGTGCCCGCCTGAAGTTCTATATTGAGGAAGGCAAAGCACTTGCATTCTTCTTGAATAAATTCTACCTTGCTTTCAGTGCACAGGCGAATGTTTTCGTCATGGAAAGCCACAATAAATATCAGTGGGCTCGTCACCTTTCTACGCATGCACTTTTTTGGTGTTTATGATGCGTGATGTTTCTAATGACGGCATCCTTCAAAGCTCATTACTAAACCGTTTGCAAGGGACGGGTGTACAAAGGCCACAATCCACAATTCACTCGTTTAGAGTGATCGCTCGACAAGGGTGCAGTTAGAGACCTCTTCAAGAACGGAAAAGGAAGCTCCGCGAGATGAGCATCTACGAAGTGTTCTACCCAGGCTATTTAACATTTTGATGGCTCCTCTTGCCTATGTCTTGCAGAAAACAAACTTGAACTAGATTTGAGCAGCGTTAAGAGTTCAATGAAATGGCATTGCAGATCCCTTCCGTGTAATTACTCGTTCGCTTCATATTACGTTGCGCCTACTATCGCACAAATCCAACGCACCACAGCGAAGCACAGGTAGCATCAAGAAGTACATTGGTTTGGGCTAGTAGACATCATCTACATCAGGCAGCATGTCCGCCTCGCGACCCATAGGAAAGATGTTCGATTCCCACTTGACAATACTTTGTTTTTCTTTTCGGTAAAATGGCTTTTTTTTCTTCGTAGGGCGGTTTGTAATGGTGGCTGGATGTCATCACGACACTCTGGGGGATTAAGATGCACTGAAGTTGCAACTACGCCAGCGCCCTCTTGGCCAATCGGCTTTTTCGTGAACCGGACGGACGCCGATAGCTTTCCTCCGGAACAGGACCCCTAAAGCTATCGTGTTGAAATCTCCGGCAGGTCCTTACGTCGGTATATGAAGGCGGCATTTATATTTGGTTTACCGGCTACTGAAACAAGCGAATTGCCGTGATAGCTCTACAAAACACATCCAGTATATGACAACCTTCAAGGTGCGGTATTGTCACTATCAAGGGATACGTCCTCCTGTGGAAACATATGGTTTAGTTTGGTCTATGGGGTTTTAATGTCCCAAAGTGACTCAGGCTATGAGGGAAGCCGTGATGAAGGGCTACGGAAATTTTGACCACCTGGGGTTCTGTAACGTGTGCTAACATCGCACAGCACACGGGGCTTTAGAAAGGAAAGGACGCAGTAGCTGTCAGATCTCGAGATCTAGGTTAGCACCTCAATCGCGACTTAATGCATGCAACTGAAGATGGATATATCATCAGTTCGAACCCCTGTCGCAAGCTACCCTCCAACTACACATTTCGACATCTCGGTGGACACGTCAACCGCATCTTAAGGAGAAATGTAGCCTCAAAAGGCATGCAATTGAAGGTGCATATGTCATTGGTCCATACCCCTGTCACAAGCTAGCCTCCACCTTGACTAAAACATGTAAGCTATATGCAAAGAGAAATGCTATGACATTACCCGGAATGCTGCACGACGAATGGTTGCCCAAAATTTTGTTGAATGTACTCGAGAATAGTGCCAGTGACTGCCGAGTGAATGTTGTGACGTTACCAGGTGATGACGTCACTACAGGCGACACATTTTGCGGACCCGTATTTGTGGACACAACATAGCCTACTAATACTTTCGCATTGAGAAGCTTGCTTGATGAATCGTGAGACGTGACTGTCATTCTCGTTAGGAGTACTGCGCGACGGTGTTACAGGGCTGCCATTAAGGCGTCAAAGCCTAGCATAACAATAGAGCGAAACCAAAAGTGTCCGACTGTCATCACGCAAAGAACGTTACTGAGTTAAAAATGACCGTCCTCGGATATAGTATGCCAGGGGTGATACGCCCGAGAGAAGCCTAATAATTCCAAAGCATTGTTAACCACAATTGTCTTTTTCTGAGTGTTTCTGACAAACACCACAAACGAAACCTTAAGCAAGCACAACCATGTGGAATTTTCAATCTCAGACTGATGATTTTTTTACGTCCTTTCAATTCAAACCCGTAAAATTCGCTAAAAACTCTGGATCACCGGATTGAAATTGTCGGTGTAACCTGACCTCAAATACCTTGCTCCCACTGCCGCATGCATGCTCAAAAGGCCGGCAGCATGGATACATGCATTTATTTCTTTTAGATGTTCTATGTTTTAAAAATACTGCTCCGGAAGAAAGTATTTCCTTTCTCATTAAAATTCGGCAACCTAACGACAGCCGTCAGCATTACCAGTCCTATATTCACACACTGATAGATAACATACCTCTCTATCGACAATGTGCGTGAGGTACGGGAGCAGGACGGGTCCCTTCGCGGCGATTTGCGTCAATTCCTCGTTGGGCACGGGGTGAAGACCAACCAGGCGAGCGTACTGAGACACCACCTCGTTGGGGCTGTTCCCGAACAGAACAAAGAAGTCCAGAACACCTCCCGAGACTTGGACTGTAGCGGTGCCAGTCGGGGACAGCGTGAGGTCTGCGAGTGACAGGACAGCGTGAGGTCTGCGAGTGACACATATACGTGAAACACGTATATACAGTATACGGTATGCGGTGGGCGCAGCTGGCAAAGGACAGGATTAACTGGAGAGACATGGGAGAGGTCATTGTCCTTAAGTAGGCGAAGTCAGGATAACGATGATGATGATGACGATGATGATGATGCAACAAATATTATAGGTACCGCCGCGCGGGAAATGCCACCGGCTTATGTGCTATGAAACCCAGAAGCAAAACCACCCGCGTGCTGCCTGGTACTCTGTGCCATGCACGTGGTGGAGAACTGGAAGGACACAATCAGCCCGGAGCTCACAGATACGAAGACTTATCTCTCTACATCCACCTAGTCTCTCCATCACATCCTTTTTCACAGCGCAGTTTACGTTTCAAACAGGAGTCAGCGAGCTGCTGCGATTTTTACAAATCAGCAGTTGTTTGTGAACATTGACTTCGTAATGAAAAGTGCCGTTCTCTACCAGCATTCATCTCTCTAACACGAATTACTCACGCCTTAAGTATACAGCGTCGGGGGAAATACATAATGTGGCGAAGAGGCAGTGACGAGATGTTTATTGGTACTGTCATTATTCTTACGCCAATCTAAGTCGCAGTACTCGCTTTTGATGCTTGCCGCCTCAAAATATGCCGGATCTGCTTCAGCGCCTTTCCGCAGAAAATAATTGCGATTGGCCCCAATTTGAGTATAATTAAAAATATTTAGAGATTTTCTCCGCCTATTAATACTGCCGTCAGTAGGAATAAATTCTTTCGAGCAATCTTGGCTAGAAAATGGGAAATATCTTTAAAAAAATAGAGGTGATAACGCAACTTTGGAATGGGCATGCCCATTTACGAGCGTCTATAAATGCAGGCATTGAAACGTCTCAGTAAAACACTGTATATTTTGTACAGCTTTTAGGTAGCTCCGACCTATGAACTTTGCATAGACAGTCGTCACGGCTTGGGCCACCTGTATATGCCTTAGGACCTACTGCCATTGAAAAACTCGACCAACGAGCTGCTCCAGACGTTGCACTCACCCACATCGCAGCTGGTGCGCAGGAAGAGGCCCATAGTGAGTTTCAGGGTGACGAGTATCAAGAAGGGGTGCTCCGAAGCATACAAGCCGATATCCTCCTGAGAGCAAAGTAGATATCTGAGTACAAAGTGGCATAAATGCGGTATTCCTAAAACAAGTGCGAATAGAAGAAAAGGCTATTGCATGATAAGCGTAGATGGCCGTGAAGAAAAAAATTGACCAAGTAAATTTGATGTGTACAACACTTTTGGCGATTTAGACGGTGAATTTTCACTTGCCCTGCTTGTCACTCCTACAGCCACATCCCCATGCTCCCTACAATAGTATTCGTGTTGTTCTCTGCCGTTAAGAGGGAGGGGAGTGCAGCAGCAATGCTGGAATTACAGCGCATGCGAACTTCGTTTAATGTTGTATGATAGTGAATTTCCTTTCTCCCTCACCTGCGAAGTACCTCTGTGTAATCTGTTCCGACGTCTGGTGCCTGAGCCGCCCGTCACTGTATGAGAAGCTCCAATAAAGCCCTGCCTTCGCCACGCCACCGTCACACCGCACCACTTTCCGAACTCTTCACCACTTCCTTGTCGTAACTGGCTGGCGCAGACCCAGTGGAAAGACTTACTTGCTTTGATGTGCAAAACTGTCGCGTCCTGGGCTCTTGATATGAGACCACAATAAAGTGCTCTTCCTGTTTCTTCCAGCAGCCATCTTAATAGTCCTTTTTTAACAGTAATGAAAATAAGACCATGGTGGGATACAGAGACCGTAGATGCGGTAGATTAAGCATTTGCATTATTGTTCCGATCGTCCAGACCTTCGCTCTCAGGTTCAACCGTGCGAGCGCGTGACATAATCTAGCCATCAGTCACCAAGTGGCACATTGTACCCCCCTCCAGTATTAAACATCGCCTAACCGACACCTGCCATCCTCTCTTCGTCTACCCTTTTCTACTGTTCCTTGTTTTCACGGCGGAATTGGTGTATATGCCATTCTATACCTTTTCTCTGTGTGTTAGACGGCGCCGCCTTCTTGTCTGTATAACACAACAAATGTGTCTGTGTCATCCGCTGATCTTTTTCTAATGTATCTGTTTTGCTCAGTTTCATCAGAATCTGTGAGAACACGTGCAATGGGCCCTCTCCATGTTACTTTACCCTGCACCATCGGGGGGGGGGGGGGGGGGGACTTCGATATGCATCACTAGCGGCTGAGCAGGGTAGAACACCCCCCGGCAGACAGGAAATTGCATAAGAATCAGGAAAACATCTGCAGACGATTACAAACAAGGTCTTATCCGAACCCAGCTAGTATTAGCCAATGGTACTTGGGGCATTCTCAGAAAAATGGCGGTTATATCAGGGTAGGGCAGATCTCTTACACATTCTGTGGACCTGACCTCAAACATGCGATATACGCAATGAAACTAGGGGAGAAGATGTTAGGGAGACTCTAATGCATAGCTCACACTCTGAGACCGAGCTGAGAATCTTCCGACTGGCAGAAAACGTCACCCGGGTCCAAGGACGCCAGGCTGGGGTCGAGGCTGTTGGTCTCAAACCAATTCTGTATCTCTCGGAAAATAAAGTTGCCTACTACCACTACTGTTCACCATCAGAGGCAATGCCAAATCCGCTCCCAAAGAGATCCCGTTCGTACCTGTCTGGCATCGTTATCTGGGGGCTTTCTGTAGAAAGTGTGCCGGCTCCACTCAGTGGCGTTGGCGAAAGGGACCCCGTCTCGTCCCCTGAGACCGTACACAATCTGGCTTGGCAACTCGACGACCACCTGCTTAAGGTCTTCGGTGTGGATCAACTCTTGCAGGCGAAAGCGCATCCTAGAAAAGGGAGCAAAGAGAATGGCAATGCTTAAGCGAGAGAAAAATTGTTAAATAAATCAGACTCGATCAGTCGATCATTCACTTGGTCAACTTAGGCACCAGTGGGTTACGCAACGAAAACGAAGATATAGTCTTTCAAACTAGCAGTACACTGAACGCTGGCGAGGAACTGGGGCTTGAAGCTTTGTCGTTAGAAGGCGGCATGTTTCGGGGTAGCTGAGGACAAGATTTAAGACGGGAGAGCCGATTTGTCGTCCCAAAATGTGCGTGGCATATATCATCGAATGCTGTGGTGCACATCTGCACGAATTAAGCCTAATACCAGTCGCTATAGTTCATGTCGAAAATAGTAAATAATAATAATTATCTCTCTTTACAACATTGAAGTAGATCTTTTGGCATCGTTGTTCAGTACAATAAAATATCGATGTAATGTGTCCTGCTTAACAGCGCAGTACTCGATGGATTACCAATTGAACGGGTTCAAAGCTACAAATATTTAGAAGTAACTCTTGATGAGAATCTACACTGGGCACCTCATATAGAAAACTTATGCAAAAAGTTAGCCTCTGGGTGCTATGCACTAATTAAAGCACAAAAACATTTTGACAAGAACACACTACGAATGATATATTTCAGCGTTTTCCATAACCATTTAATATACTGCATTGAATCCTGGGGTTTCACCTTCGCATCTTACTTAGCAAAAGTTAGCACTCTCCAGAAAAGGGCTGTCAGAATAATATCATATGCACCGAGAGCAATACCATCCAAACCTCTTTTTGATGAATTAAACATAATGCCCTTCACCAATGTACGTGAGTACAAAACGGCCATTTCAGTCCGCCAGATAATTAGCACGAACTCTCCACATCCTTCTTCCATATTCATCTCTCCCAAACGTGACACTAGGCAGGCACAGCACAATAATTTTAATTTACCCATGGCTCACAACATATACGGGCTGCGCTCAATTTCTTTTATCGGGGCTAAAATATGGAATACCGTGCCGTGTTACATGAAATACACGTCCAACTTTGTTTCTAAACTAAAACGCCACTACCTTAACAAGCAATCTGATGCACCAAGCTAAACACGTGTTGTTGCTCATAGCAATGCTCCATATAGTGATTGTTTAACTCTGACAATGTTTGTAATGGATACATCACTAGCCATAGCGGCTAAGGATCCAGATGACTACACAGCATTTTGTGTATCAATTTCTGCGTGAATAAACGTTCTGATTCTGATTCTACTATAGTCTGAAATAAAGGATGTAAGGAAACAGGATAAACGAAAGGCTCCCCGTAATTGTTTTAGTTGAAATTGACGTCAGCGTTGGAAATCGCGGGTTAATAAAAAAAAAGTGTCAAAGTCATTTCTGAAAGAATGACGGCCTGGGGAGCTGGCATGTCCTGTTACAGTGCTGCCATTCCTAATAAGCTCCTTTCGCTACGAAAGCTGATTGTCAGAATACTTCTGGGCGCCACGTTATTTTCACGCCGACGTCCACGTAAGCATAACATGTGTAGACGAAATTTCAGTCATCACCTGCGCTAGACGCGAAGATCGCTGTCTGGAAGGACGCGATCCACAATGCACAAGGTGGGCCTCCACTTTGTTGGAACACTAGAGCGCGTTGTTATGCGGTATGCGCAGCAAACGGCGGGGAAGCACTGCGTTGTTCGTGCACTGCCATACAATCTCTCCACGAATGGAGTTTCATGGGTCGCAAAACCTCACTCTAACATGTTCACGCCTAGTGTTGCCGGATATTTAAGCGAGAGCATGAAGACGGAGCTTAGAAAACATGAAATGGCTTATG